>NC_134469.1:2896291-2996424 GCF_964194025.1 Convolutriloba macropyga
TGTGTAAAACTTTTATGGCAATGATATACATCTCCTCATTCGGTTGACGCGTGAAGATCTGTGTTCTATTTGATTTATCTTCTAAAGCCATTTCTGAATCATTATATCAAGATAAAAGTCGTTGATCAAGTTTTTCGAAAAAAGCTATCCACATTCAATTTAAACTATTGTTTTATCACTAAATATCACGCAATCTAACCAGATTTTGATGTTAAAGATTTTAAAATTCAAATGTGAAGCGCAGGATATTCGAACGCCTGGAAAAATTTTTTACTGAAGATTATTTTAATCAATGTCTCTTGCAGATTTTTATTTTTTTAGGTTAAAAACTTCAATCAGTGTGTTTAAAATGCATGTGAATTAGGCGCTCAAGTAAATCAACTATAATATTGATTGCAAGTGATGTTAGAAATTACCCCAGACATTTAGATTAAAAAACATAAAATTTCATGTATACTGCTGGTCCGTACATTAGATACTTAAACGACGGGGTTAATCGCGGGACCACATGTATAACTTGAGAGTTCAACCCCTAGTTCTACTCTTGGTATATAGTTAAGTATTAAAGAAAGTTAAATGCAAATATGAATTAATAAATTATGTTAAACAGCATCAAATATGAACCGAGCATGAAGGGATAGAATAGTTAAAGTTATTAAGACTGAGATAGTACAAGTTAGCACAGGTTGAAATATTCTAAGTTAACTTGTAACTTGAGATGTTAATTTATAACTTAGAGAAGTTAAGCTGAACATACCTGATTTCCAAATTTGTGCTAAGTTAATATTTTATGACTTAGAGAGTTCTTAGTTAAGAACAAGTCACAAAATATTCTATGTTAGAAAAATATCTCAAGTAAGCTGAGATTGAGCAAGGGGGCAATACGGGAGTTTGATTTTAATTCAGAAGTTATCAGGGACCAAAAAGTGCTGGTGGTTGAGCGTGCAAGCTCCTTTTATACTTGCGGACACGTGGTTCTCTAGTATCCTATTGGATAGAGATAACGAGTGTCGACAGAGTTACCAAGGTTAAGTTGGTGTTCTCTGTGTGGCGTGACAATATCACGTCATAGTATTCTCAGTTTAAGTTAGTGATCTTAAAATATTAGCTTATTCAAAACTACTTAGTAATTTGTTCACACGTTAAAATGGACTTTGTCCAATTCAAGTTTGTGTTTCACGCACTATAACGTAAATTCTCAAAATAGCACTAAGATTATCAAATAGTGTTACTGAGTGTAGCACACTTCAGTACATCCCATCCCGGTCCATAGGTATTAAATCAAAACATCAAATTTTACATAATCGAATAATTTATTTAGCTTAATTTTATAATAATTAAGCATTTAAAGTTTGTGAGGTAGATTACTTGGATAAAGTTCTAAAGTTCATCGTAGCTTCTTGTTTCTGAGTTCTCTCTTGAAGAAGGGTTGACGATGTCCTAGGATACAAGGATGTACAAAATAATAGATCCAATTTTTTTGGCCGGCCGTTATAATAGACCTTTTGAGGTTTTTCTAAAAAACTGTGCTGCTAATACATCTGACGTTGAATAATAGAATAATATTAGTTGAAGAATATACTGGTTAAGTTAATGGTCTATAATGACAAGCGAGGTAAATGAATAGGGAAATTAAAATGACTGCGCACAACACCATAAGGGCTAGTGTTGTTGAAATAACTCCCCAAATAAAGAATTCCGTTTCGTAATTCATCTTTATTTGAGTCTTGTTGAAGAATAAATCAATTGAAGTAAGCTTTGTAGCTATAGTTTAAGGAATTAATATTTAGGCCTGGTTGATTAATATGAATTAGCTTCATGAAATAATTAATCTTGCTTTTTGTCATTAGTTCAAAATAAATAACAATTTCTTTTTGTTCAAAGTCTTCAAGGAATAAAATAACTTCGCATTGAAATTCAGAATAATATAATTCGGAGATTCTGAAAACTTTATCGTTAAAAATAATCTGTTTAGAAAAGTTAACCCATGCGGACTCAACATGATCAGAGAATTGACAATAGTCTTTAAACCATTCGATATCAACACCTCCTGCAAAATATGTGTTCATAATGTAGTAGTTTAATTTTTGTGTCAATGGGGAGAATGGAAGACCAATTAATCTTTCAAAGGAATTGACAGGAAGATCCAAATGGTACTTAAACTATATATGGCGGATGGCGATGAATGCAAACCTGTTAACGAAAGGTTGTAACATTTCTATATCCGTGATTACCAAAATATTGAAGACTAAAATTTTAATTGAAATAAGTGAGCGGTCGAAAGTTTAGATTATTGATGTTAAGAATTTCTTCTGTATGAATAAGCTTTAGAATTTCAAATAAATCGTACTCAGGAACTTGATGAAAATAAACTACAATTTCATTAGAATTGTTATCTTGTAAGAATAAGATAATCTCTTGTAACTCAAATGTCCAATGAACTGACAATGGCGTATAGAATTTATTTCCAACTAAGAATGTTTTCGAAGTTTTAATAACTTGAGATTGAATAAATTCAGCGAGATCGCAATATGTTTTGAAATACTTAACGTCTACTGAAAGGTTGTAAGACATCAAATAAATTATGGAATTCGATGGAACAATCGAATGATGTCATAAGCAAGATAAATCGGTAAAGAATAGATTTTATTAGAGAAGCGAGCACAAATCAAATCTGCAATCTAAAGATAAGAATGGATTCCTTGTTCACCATAAATTGCGCTAAGTGTAATCATTGAAGATTGTTTCAATGAAGATTGAAGAAATGCGGATTACTTTACTTGATGTAAGTAATGTAACAAAGGAGAGTAAGGTAATCAAAATGACTAATAATTAGGCGTTTAAACTAACGAATAATTTTCCTCACCGCGGGAGAAAGAAGAAGGAATGAAGGAAGTACTGAACATCAACAACCACAAATTTATCTATTCCATTCCGTGAGTGCTCAACGTGATGAGCGGAGGATGTGGAGTTAATGCTTCAGATTTGCGATCTCCAGTTGGAGCTCAGTAATCCGTTGTTCGAGCTGTTGAGAGCGTTGTCTTTCTGTCAGAAAGTTTTGCTGTACCTGATAAGTGAAGGTATCAAGCTGAGGATTGAGGTTTGCTGTAATATTATCAAACGGGACTTGTATTGTTTGTCCTTGAAGGTTGTGATTAGTTAGTAGATAAGAATTTTTGTTTGACAAATAGCCAATGAGATTGAATCTATTGATGTTGGGTTGCAACTGGTAGATTAAATTCGTATCGTAGTTCGGGTGTCCACTAAAACCGGGGGTTTTAGCTTGTATCTCAGCTTGATGTTGCTTTTGTAGGCGGTCTTGCAAGGGGGTAGTTGTGTAATGATGAAGATTAAGAAAGTTTGGTTGTGACGATTGAGTAGTTTCAGTGTTTGCTAAGACGTTGGGTACCGTACTGTTTGTCTTGGGTATATTTACTTCTAGCGGTGTAGCTGGGCTGAATGTCTCTCTAATGAATTGTTTACGTGGTTGTTTCTTTGCAATTGTATCTGCAGTTTTAGTTCTCTTCTTGGATGATGTAACCGTCGTTGATGAATTTGCACTAGTTGCTTGAGTTTGTACTGCTGAAATCTTGATAGCTGAGAGAAAAGTTGTAGATGGGGTAACGTGAGTTGTGGGTTGTACTAGTCTATCAAGTTGTTTAACTCCAGATTGAGGTTTAGAATTTGATTGTGTATTGTATTCGGGCCAACCACTTGAAGGTTCCTTCTGAAAGACTGGTATCAGTTCGTTAGGGATTGACGAAAGTTCCTGAAATATCAAGTATTCTCTACTCTTATTCTAATCTAAGAGTATATTTTTTGAAGTTATTTTGCTAGTATTCTCTTTTTCTTATTTTTTTGTATTCTCTTTCAAAGTAAATCAGTATTAATTTTGAAGTCAGTCTGTATTATCATCATATAGTTTGATGATATTAAAGTAATAGAGGAATTAATCCTATACTGGAGACGTAGGAACGTTGTGATCGTTTCTATTTTCGTCTTTATTATTCTCATCATGTAGGTTTGGGTAACCACTTTTATTCTCAAATCTTAAAGCTTGTAAGCCTATATTCTCTGCATAATGTGGAGTTCGAATAACTCGTTCTCTCATATTAATATTTTCGGTTTTTGGAACTTGCATTGTCCGTTCTCTATTTTCATCAGTGTAATTATTATCAGAATTTGTTGCTTGATAGATAGAAGTCAAAATTGGAACTGACATTAAGTCAAATGTGGCAGCAAAGAGTGCCTTACCAAAGTGAATAGATGCATCTGTAATTTTGTTAATTTGCATTGCTCGAATTAAGCATAAGACTATGTCGATGAGTAGCTTAATGAATAAGAAAGCGGCGAAGAATATTCCGCATAGCACAATTATATATTGTATTTTACCAAAAGTTTCAACAAATTGATTATTAAAGAAGTCCGGTGAAATGAATGAATCTAGATAAATAGTTCTAGAGTTATAATAATTCGTGCCTGAAATATTTGAAAATGATTCTCTGCTATCTATTAATGACTTAGTAAAGTGTTTGAGAACTCCTTTCATATTGGAGTTGAAAGTTATTGAATTCCAGAAAGACATCATTTCTTTATATGTGTCGATAGAAGCATAAATACTTGCAGTAATAACATTCGCAATTTGTTGAATAACTATGTGTGGTTTGAAGAGTGCAGGTCCTCTTACTTTTGTGATTTGTGGGGTTAGCTCAATCCATGAATTGTCATCGTCAACATCTAGTTGAAATAAGTTTGAATGTTTATCAGAGCACAATTGTTCTTCGGCTTCAATGAAGGTTTGTCTAGAAATGGGATCAACAAAACGAATTTCATCTTCATAAAGAATTGGTATTCGATTATAGCACTTATTAAGAATCTGTAAGGGTGAATGAAATTCAGGACAATTATATAGCCAGGCAACATTGCCATTTGTTTTGAGAAACATAGATCTGTTTCTTGTTAAGGTATATCCAGCTAAACGCGGATTTTCATGAGAAATCATTAAAGTGTTAAGAATAGTTGAGCGCTCTAATTCACAGTCATTTCTTAATAGCTCTAGAGTAGAAGTTTGAAGTTGCCGAAGATTATTAAAGTGCAAATAGTCAATTTTTGTTCCAAGATGTGCTTCGAAATCAAAATTTTCATAAAATTGAGATTATGTTGAATCAACTGTTTTATTGTCACTGGAATAGAATTTAATTTTCAGAGTTATAGCACCAGTATCGGGTTTAAACTTGTGAATGGGTTCTCCAGTGTTCATATCGAATCCGTCACGAAGACTAATGTATAGAGAATCATATGGCGTAGGATATACTATTCGTGGATGACTACATAAAGACTGTGGTTTATTATAAACTTGGAACATAAAGCTTTGTAAGTCGAAATCTGACTGAGCTGAAGTAAATTTAGGATCCTTTACTATGTAGTATTTGTCATTAGCTTTAATCATTTGAGCGTCAAAAGTGCGAATTATAGTGAAAAGACAATTATTGGGTTCATCCCAAGTGTATGCAAATGGATCAGTAGATGTAGAATCGCAGCCTCCGGCTGATAAAGGACAAGGTAGAGGTATATTTTGCCAGTTATTAACTGTGCCATCTCTAAGGTTTACATTCAGGCTAACATTTTGCATATATGTTTCATAAGTGTAATGTGTAATCCAACCTCGGGAGTTACATTTATTGTTCCCAGTTCCAACATCGCCTGAGTTAAAGTTTGAGAATAAAGATTTGTCAAAGTCGAATTCTACTGAATTAGAAGAAGGGGAAAGCTTTACCTTTTTTCTTTCCTTTGCAAGTTTGCATTTCTGAGCATCAAGCTTAACTGAAGTAGTAATAGTATTATGTCTGGCATCTATGCCGCTAGAGTCAAAAGAATCGCAAAACCAACGTAATTGCTGTTGGGTTGCTTTACACATAGTTGCTTCTAGTTTAACTTTATAATTTCTTTGGTAGAGAGTGACGCGTGCTTGATTAGTGCTAATTTTATCAGGGCGAATTTCGCAGGGTGCTACTTTGTTGAGAGAATACATCTGGTTTGAGATCATTTTTGAGCAATCAAAGTGGTTAACATGAAGGTTAGGAGCTGTATTTTCGTAGATACTCATCTTTTCAATTGGTCTGGCGTCAGTGAAAGACGTTAAGAGTAAAAATGCAAGAAATATAACAAAGATCAAATATTTTGCAGAGCAAGCAGTTATAACACAGAGAAGTGCGAGAGGTATTATAGCAATAATCTTAAGAAACTGAACAGAACGAATTTGGTTTCCTATGTAGGTTAAAAAATATTCTACTTTTGAAAGAAACGCTTTCTTATCAGTAAGTTTTTCTTTAAAGAACTGGTCTTTAATCAGTGATAGTGGCATATGGACGTTGCGTTTTGACCAAATTAATAGCTTTTCAGGAGGCTCTAGTAATTTAAGGTACGGAATTTCTTCAGGTAGACAATTATTTCTATTTACGACACATTCTATGAAGTGTGGGTGAGAATCGTTATATTCAACTAGGAATTTTATTTCTGCAATACGCTGAGCAATTTCAGATTCAATATCAGTTGCTACAGGTAGGAACAGAGTTAAGCAAAGTGATATAAAAATAAGCATTTTGTAACTTACATTTATTACTTCGTCTATTGCTGGTGATTTCTTGATTTCGCCGTCTTCCATTTAATAAACGAAGACAGTATAAGGTGAGTCTAACAAAGTCAAGTTAATATTATCCGTGAAAGTAATCTGATATTTTAGCTCGTGAACGTGAGCGGAATTATAGGGTGCCCAAAATATGACAAATTTTGCGTTATTTTCTGATGTTACGAAGAATGCAACTGTTCTTTGTTGATTAGAAACAAAACACTTGTCAAGTGTTACAATTTTATTTCCAAATTTCAATATTTTCTGTAAGAGGAACATTCTAATGTACGATAGCGGGTCGAATGCAAGGGCAGTAAGAACTTGTGTTTCAAGGGAAGGTGGTAACATAGATTAAGGGTCTACAGTAAAGGGAGCTTCGATGATATCAAGGTCTATTTCGTCTCTGTTGTTCAATTGGAAATGAAAGCGTTCAATATGCTCTGGTTTTTTAGGGGTCCAACAAACAATTTTTTCTAAGTTTACAAACTGGTCTTTAACGAAGAAAATAACAATGTTTTCTTTATATTAAATATATGATCGATCAATTTTTGCTGACTTGTTATTATATATCAGAATTTTATGTGGGATGTTATAAGGACTGTAAGAAGTTGAGAACGTTGTTCTTGAAGCTATAACCCAATAATCGTTTAGCGGAATATTCATTGATCAGTTGGTGGTTCTAAAACCAAACAAGGGACATTTAAAATGTCTAAGTCAACTAGGCTTGAAGAATGAATTTGAAGTAATAAACTGTTAAGTTGTTGAGGGTTATATTTTCCCCAGAAGACAGCAATAGGGTCTTCGTTAGAGTTAGTAGCAAAAAATACTACAGTTCTAACTTCGTTAGAAATTTGACAACTGGTTAAGGTGTTAAACTCACTATTGAATTTCAACTTTTGATTTGCCTTAATAGAAACTTTCACAAGTGTATCAGGGTTGATAGAAAGAGAAACAAGAAAACCGTTTTGGTCGAATGAGACTTTTGTCATAAATTAGAATTGATCAGCTTTAAGGGGGTTCTAATTGTGTTAATCAATGTGTTTAGTGGTTATGAATGTGTTCAATATGAGTAGTGTTTGTTAGAATTTAGAGACTTTCTAAATTGTCAGTCTTGTACTATGTTCGATCTGAAGGGTTATGTACTCCTTCTATAGTAGCTGACTGAGAATTGAATTAAGAATTAATATTGAACTGAGATACCTGATATATGTGTTGTGGAGATGTTTTGTGACAAGTATTTGCAGGTCACAAATTGAGATGCTTGAAAACTTTGCTAAGTTTTTCTAAGTTTTTCAGTTGAAAGGGGCAAAATAAGAAAGATATAATTTGGGACAGAGAGAAGGAGAGAGAGATAGAGAGAGTGTGTGTTAGAGCTGAATTTAAGAGCGAAAGAAGTAACTGATTTCAGAAGGTAACTGAGAAAAGTGATTTTGAATTTGGGTAAGGCTCTTAAATAGTGGTTTTCAGGGTTAAGTTACCAGAATATGTGTGCTCAAATCTGATTGGTTGATCGCTAGTCTTGACTAGTGCCATGTGGCATAGTGTTAAACTGGTCATATGACAAGAATATTATGACAGAATTGCAAAATCCAACATTCAGATTTTAGTAGTTTATATATTCTCCATGATCAAAATTTTGTCTAACAATATGTACTTGTGTTGTGATTTTGAGAGTTTCTATACGGTGCGCTAAAATACTGATGCTTATGGGTAGATTAATACATCCTTCAAGATTTTAGTACATGTTAAGATTTCTCTGCGACTTATGAAACTTGAGCGATTAAAATAGCGATTTTCAATATCTTTTCGTGCGTTTATGTTGGAATTTCTCAACTTTGGTGGTGAATTTAGAAATTCTGTCTCTAACGTTTTATTTGTAAGGTAATAGATTGTTATTAGACGAAGACTCATTTTTCTGGACGAAGTGGTTGATTAGGGGGGCGGGTTTGAAGTTAAAATTTCTTAAACAATGAATTTTCCAATTTTTGCACTTTTCTATCTGATTTTTCTTGAGTTGCGTAATGAAATTGAAAATTCTACTCCTAACGTTTTGTTGACCTATCTTTTCTGTAGTGTCCGACAGAGTTTGTTTTTTTTGTGACAATTCGTTATTATGGGGGGCGGTTTTAAACATTGGTGCATATATTTGGTATTTTAACGACATTTTTCGTCATAAATCCGTTTATATCTCTGTAATGGGAACGAAAATTGAAAATATCTCGAAGTACAGCTCTTGCAAATAGATTTTAGTTTGCAAATCTGAAAACTAGAGCAAAATCGGTTTTGTAGATAAAAAGCGCAAACGCAAACAAAACTAAAATTTTGAAATTTTTGGAATTTCTCTACTATATATCTAACTTATGAGTTGTAAACTTTTGTGAACTATTAAAGCAAGCATGCGTTTGTGCAACTATCAAGTTATAGCTCTTCCTGACAAATGTATAAGGTTATATTAAATGTTCATTTATATTAAATGAACATTTATATTAAATGAACATTTATATTAAATGTTCATTTATATTAAATGAACAAGTTAAATTGAAGTAGCCTCTCTGGGACCACCATTTATACTGCTGGTCCGTACATTAGATACTTAAACGACGGGGTTAATCGCGGGACCACATGTATAACTTGAGAGTTCAACCCCTAGTTCCACTCTTGGTATATAGTTAAGTATTAAAGAAGGTTAAATGCAAATATGAATTAATAAGTTATGTTAAACAGCATCAAATATGAACCGAGCATGAAGGGATAGAATAGTTAAGGTTATTAAGACTGAGAAAGCACAAGTTAGCTCAGGTTGAAATATTCTAAGTTAACTTGTAACTTAGATAAAATTTGAGAGATGTTAATTTATAACTTAGAGAAGTTAAGCTGAACTTACCTGATTTCCAAATTTGTGCTAAGTTAATATTTTATGACTTAGAGAGTTCTTAGTTAAGAACAAGTCAAGTCACAAAATATTCTATGTTAGAAAAATATCTCAAGTAAGCTGAGATTGAGCAAGGGGGCAATACGGGAGTTTGATTTTAATTCAGAAGTTATCAGGGACCAAAAAGTGCTGGTGGTTGAGCGTGCAAGCTCCTTTTATACTTGCGGACACGTGGTTCTCTAGTATCCTATTGGATAGAGATAACGAGTGTCGACAGAGTTACCAAGGTTAAGTTGGTGTTCTCTGTGTGGCGTGACAATATCACGTCATAGTATTCTCAGTTTAAGTTAGTGATCTTAAAATAGTAGCTTATTCAAAACTACTTAGTAATTTGTTCACACGTTAAAATGGACTTTGTCCAATTCAAGTTTGTGCTTCACGCACTATAACGTAAATTCTCAAAATAGCACTAAGATTATCAAATAGTGTTACTGAGTGTAGCACACTTCAGTACACCATTACATAGTAAATCACTATGTAAAAATATTGCACGTGCGTCTACGGGGTGCAAATTATATGCGCCCACTAAGCTGGGGGGCACAAACGGAAAAGATCCTTACAGGATCTTTACCGCTTGTGCCCCCCTCCCCCTCCCCCCAGTACGCTATCCTCCCCCCCCCCCCCCCCATATTAAATCACTATGTAAAAGTGTGGCACGTGCGTCTGGGGGTTGCAGATATCATGTGCTTGTTATTACAACAGGGCATTGTTTTTATCCATGGTCAACGGTGTGCTACCATTGTTCCCTAAAACCAAAATTCTTTCACTTTTTCCTCGGGGTCATTCCACAGAATAATTAAGGTCGAATTGTCACAATTGATGATATTAGATTTTACTTTCCGAAATAGCTTTTAATTACCGGATCATTTCCGTTTTTGCACGTGCCATATTTTTAAATAATCATTTACTATGTAATGACACGTGTTCTGTAACTAGGGGTAGCCTACTGTAGGGGGACACAAACGGAAAAGACGCCTATAGTGCCCCCCCCCCCCCAGCTTAGTGGGCGCATATTATTTGCACCCCCCAGACGCACGTGCCATATTTTTACATAATGATTTACTATGTAATGGTACGTGCTCTGTAACTGGGGGGCGCATAACGTACTTGGGGGGCACAAACTGAAAAGATCCGTAATAGTTAAAACAAGAGCAGCAAAAATGAAAGCTTAATCATAACTGATTCGAAAAACCAGTTAGTAAATCTGGCGACTTGACATAAAACCAATTTGACAAAACGCCCAAAATTTATCCGATATCTTACTATTTTATTAAATTTTCGAAAAGAAAAAAAATTTCAAGAAAGGTGATATAAAAAGAGATAAAATAGTATATTTACAGAGATATAAAGTTTAAACGCAAAAATGGTTATTTAATCATGCAACGGTGGCACTTGGGCATTGAACAGGCAACTATCACAACCAAACGAATAAATTATCCGCCTAAGTAAGACAAAAACAAGCTTGAATTAGCAGAGTGCTAATCTAAAATCGGATTATTGAAAAAAAGAGGAAATTGATTAAATTGGGTATAAAGGCATTGGGGTTTTCACCTCTTTTTTTAAAATTTTGACATGACGTAATTTTTCATTTAACCCTCTTTTGGATGGGTTAAGTTTGTAAAACTGAATACATTTAATCATCCCAACTAGTTTACTCGCCTCCCAAATGTCCCAATTCAAACCGTGACTCGGGACGAAATCGAACGATTGACTTCTAAGAACTTGTAAGGTTAAGCGTTGTTCCTACAAGTTAAACATTCGGCTTAAAACATATGTTCTTACATAAGTTTCTAGAATATAAGTTGCAACAAGATCACAATTTTGCCTATAATTTAGCAAAAACAATGACACCTTGCAGGATATGATTGTGAACAGATGTTTGCGAACAAATTGTGAACAAATATAAAATCTGGAAAAGTGTGAGTTGAAATTGTAAAATAGAGCATAAATAATAGAGTAAAATAAAAGAGTTATAAAAGGTATAAAAAGAGAAGGGTAACTAAATTATTTTGAAAAATGTTGACATTTGAATTTTAAACTTTAATCAAAGTCAGAAAAGGGTACAAATTTTCGGAAAATTTTTAAAGAAGCAATCGTGAAGAAACCATACCTCGACCAGGGAAGCAACCTACGAAGATCCGCTCAATTAGGAAATTCAATTCAAGAACCAATTCCAAATAACATTCTCCAATTTTTTGAACCAATAAAATGAAGAATGCATTCCTTTTTTTTGGTTGAACGTAAAAGATAAAGCTCTGGTTTTTTCATTTTTTACAGGTACAAAATGCATCTTCGTATTCTGTTGAATAGAGTTATGTTATCATTGCATTGGTTAATTTCAACAAATAGCATCGGCTGGTAACAAATTTTTTTTAAAACTCAACCGGATCCTCACGACAAACCGGGCCGAGGTGTCCACCCCTAATACACCTTTATTAAGCGAGATTAGGATGTAAAGCGTTTTCCGCTTTTAAATAGCAGGGAAAAGAGTGTAAGAGTGTAATTTTAAGAAAATTACACTCTTTTTACACTCTTTACACTCTTCATTCCACTCTTTTAACACTCTTAAAAATTACACCCTTTTGTTCAATTTTTAGTGGGGAAAAGAGAGAAAAGTGTAATTTTGAAGTGGTTACACTCTTAGAAATACACCGCAATTTTTAAGAAATTACACTCTTAGAAATACACTACAATTACACTGTTTTGTCCACTTATTTCCTTCTTTCTGTAGTAGAAGAGACTTTTGCAGGTTAATGGCATGTATGATTCATCGCATAATGAGATTCAAATGCACCTTTTCAACGCCGCCGGTTGCAATCTGTTTGTTTTAATGTCCTTGATACCGCTGAATAATAAAAAAATGACAACGAATCAAGATTACGGGTTAATGAACCGTCGAGTTAGGTGAAGAAAATGTCGAACTTCATGAAAAACAATTGTTAATAACTTTTTGAAGATGACGGGTTAGAAAACCTATGTTAGCTCATTGTGTTGCCTCAATAATAAACTTTAAGAGTTTGTGTAGAAGTAAACGCCAATATTTATTTTGGTTTGTTCACAAAATTTTAATGAACCGTCGAACTAGGTGAAGAAAATGTCGAACTTCATGAAAATTGTCTGTTAATAACTTTTTGAAGAAGACAAGTTAGAAAATCTACGTTAGCCTATTTTGTTGCCTTGACAACGTACTTTACGAGTTTTTGTAGAAGTTAATGCCAACATTCTGATTTGTTCACAAATTTTTAATAAACCCTCGAATTAGGTGAAGAAAAAGTCGGACTTCATGAAAAACGTCTTTAAATAACGTTTTGAAAAAGACGAGTTAGAAGATCTATAATAACCCATTTTGTTGCTCTGGTAACGTACTTCTTGAGTTTGTGTACAAGCCATTGCCTATATTTTGATTTGTTCACAAAATCTTAATGAACCGTCTAATTAACTGAAGAAATAGTCGAACTTCATGAAAAACGTCTGTTAAAAACTTGTTTAAGAAAACGTGTTAGAAGGTCTATTTTAGACTTTTTTTGTTGCGGTGATAACGTACTTTATGAGTTTGTGTAGAAATAATTGCCCATATTTTGGTTTGTTCACAAAATTTGAATGAACCGTCTAATTAGGTGAAGAAATAGTCGAACTTCATGAAAAACGTCTGTTAATAACTTTTTGAAGAAGACGAGTTACAACGTCTATGTTAGTTGTTAGCCCATTTTGTTCCCGTGATAACGTACTTAATGAATTTGTGTAGAAGTAAATGCTCATATTTTGATTTGTTCACAAAATTTCAATGAACCGTCGAATTTGGTGAAGAAAATGTCGAACTTCATGAAAATCGTCTGTTAAAAACTTTTTGAAGAAAACAATTTAGAAAGTCTATAATAGCTCATCTTGTTGCCGTGTTAACGTACTTTATGAGTTTGTGAAGAAATAAATGCCAATATTTTGATTTGTTCAAAAAATTTTAATGAACCGTCGAGTTAGGTGAAGAAAAAGTCGAACTTCATGAAAAACGTCTGTTAAAAACTTGTTTAAGAAAACGAGTTAGAATTTCTATGTTAGAATTTTTTGTTGCCGTGATAACGTACTTTATGAGTTTGTGTAGAAGTAATTGCCCATATTTTGGTTTGTTCACAAAATTTGAATGAACCGTCTAATTAGGTGAAGAAATAGTCGAACTTCATGAGAAACGTCTGTTAATGACTTTTTGAAGAAGACGAGTTAGAACGTCTATGTTAGTTGTTAGCCCATTCCGTTCCCGTGATAACGTACTTAATGAATTTGTGTAGAAGTAAATGCTCATATTTTGATTTGTTCACAAAATTTCAATGAACCGTCGAATTTGGTGAAGAAAATGTCGAACTTCATGAAAAACGTCTGTTAAAAACTTTTTGAAGAAGGCGACTTAGAATGTCTATTTTAGCTAATTTTGTTGCTGTGATAACGTTCTTTATGAGTTTGTGTAGAAGTAAATGACAATATTTTGATTTGTTCACAAAATTTTAAAGAACAGTCGAAATAGGTGAAGAAAAAGTCGAACTTCATGAAAATCGTCTGTTAAAAACTTGTTTAAGAAAACGAGTTAGAAGGTCTATGTTAGAACTTTTTGTTGCCGTGATAACGTACTTTATGAGTTTGTGTAGAAGTAATTGCCCATATTTTGGTTTGTTCACAAAATTTGAATGAACCGTCTAATTAGGTGAAGAAATAGTCGAACTTCATGAAAAACGTCTGCTAATAACTTTTTGAAGAAGACGAGTTAGAACGTCTATGTTAGTTGTTAGCCCATTCCGTTCCCGTGATAACGTACTTAATGAATTTGTGTAGAAGTAAATGCTCATATTTTGATTTGTTCACAAAATTTCAATGAACCGTCGAATTTGGTGAAGAAAAAGTCCAACTTCATGAAAAACGTCTGTTAATAACTTTTTGAGGAAGACGATTTAGAAAGTTTATAATAGCTCATTTTGTTGCTGTGATAACGTACATTATGAGTTTGTGAGGAAATAAATGCCAATATTCTGATTTGTTCAAAAAATTTTAACGAACCGTCGAGTTATGTGAAGAAAAAGTCGAACTTCATGAAAAACGTCTGCTAATAACTTTTTGAAGAAGACGAGTTAGAACGTCTATGTTAGTTGTTAGCCCATTCCGTTCCCGTGATAAAGTACTTAATGAATTTGTGTAGAAGTAAATGCTCATATTTTGATTTGTTCACAAAATTTCAATGAACCGTCGAATTTGGTGAAGAAAAAGTCGAATTTCATGAAAAACGTCTGTTAATAACTTTTTGAGGAAGACGATTTAGAAAGTCTATAATAGCTCATTTTGTTGCTGTGATAACGTACTTTATGAGTTTGTGTAGAAGTAAATGCCAATATTTTGATTTGTTCATAAAATTTTAAAGAACCGTCGAATTAGGTGAAGAAAAAGTCGAACTTCATGAAAAACGTCTGTTAATAACTCTTTGAAGAAGACTATTTAGAAAGTCTATAATAGCTCATTTTGTTGCCGTGTTAACGTAATTTATGTGTTTGTGTAGAAATAAATGCCAATATTTTGATTTGTTCAAAAAATTTTAATGAACCGTCGAGTTAGGTGAAGAAAAAGTCGAACTTCATGAAAAACGTCTGTTAAAAACTTGTTTAAGAAAACGAGTTAGAAGGTCTATGTTAGACTTTTTTTGTTGCCGTGATAACGTACTTTATGAATTTGTGTGGAAGTAATTGCCCATATTTTGGTTTGTTCAAAAAATTTGAATGAACCGTCTAATTAGGTGAAGAAATAGTCGAACTTCAAGAAAAACGTCTGTTAATAACTTTTTGAAGAAGACGAGTTAGAACGTCTATGTTAGCTGTTAGCCCATTCCGATCCCATGATAACGGAAATAATGAACTTGTGTAGAAGTAAATGCTCATATTTTGATTTGTTCACAAAATTTCAATGAACCGTCGAAATTGGTGAAGAAAAAGTCGAACTTTATGAAAAACGTCTGTAAATAACTTTTTGAGGAAGACGATTTAGAAAGTCTATAATAGCTCATTTTGTTGCTGTGATAACGTACTTTTTGAGTTTGTGTAGAAGTAAATGCCAATATTTTGATTTGTTCATAAAATTTTAAAGAACCGTCGAATTTGGTGAAGAAAAAGTCGAACTTCATGAAAAACGTCTGTTAATAACTTTTTGAAGAAGACTATTTAGAAAGTCTATAATAGCTCATTTTGTTGCCGTGTTAACGTACTTTATGTGTTTGTGTAGAAATAAATGCCAATATTTTGATTTGTTCAAAAAATTTTAATGAACCGTCGAGTTAGGTGAAGAAACAGTCGAACTTCATGAAAAACGTCTGTTGATAACATTTTGAGGAAGACGATTTAGAAAGTCTATAATAGCTCATTTTGTTGCCGTGTTAACGTACTTTATGAGTTTGTGTAGAAGTAAATGCCAATATTTTGATTTGTTCACAAAATTTTAAAGAACCGTCGAATTAGGTGAAGAAAAAGTTGAACTTCTTGAAAAACGTCTGTTGATAACATTTTGAGGAAGACGATTTAGAAAGTCTATAATAGCTCATTTTGTTGCCGTGTTAACGTACTTTTTGAGTTTGTGTAGAAGTAAATGCCAATATTTTGATTTGTTCATAAAATTTTAAAGAACCGTCGAATTTGGTGAAGAAAAAGTCGAACTTCATGAAAAACGTCTGTTAATAACTTTTTGAAGAAGACTATTTAGAAAGTCTATAATAGCTCATTTTGTTGCCGTGTTAACGTACTTTATGTGTTTGTGTAGAAATAAATGCCAATATTTTGATTTGTTCAAAAAATTTTAATGAACCGTCGAGTTAGGTGAAGAAAAAGTCGAACTTCATGAAAAACGTCTGTTAAAAACTTGTTTAAGAAAACGAGTTAGAAGGTCTATGTTAGACTTTTTTTGTTGCCGTGATAACGTACTTTATGAATTTGTGTGGAAGTAATTGCCCATATTTTGGTTTGTTCAAAAAATTTGAATGAACCGTCTAATTAGGTGAAGAAATAGTCGAACTTCATGAAAAACGTCTGTTAATAACTTTTTGAAGAAGACGAGTTAGAACGTCTATGTTAGCTGTTAGCCCATTCCGATCCCCTGATAACGGAAATAATGAACTTGTGTAGAAGTAAATGCTCATATTTTGATTTGTTCACAAAATTTCATTGAACCGTCAAATTTGGTGAAGAAAAAGTCGAACTTTATGAAAAACGTCTGTTAATAACTTTTTGAAGAAGACGATTTAGAATGTCTATAATAGCTCATTTTGTTGCCGTGTTAACGTACTTTGTGTTTATGTAGAAATAAATGCCAATATTTTGATTTGTTCACAAAATTTTAAAGAACACTCGGATTAGGTGAAGAAAAAGTCGGATTTCATGAAAAACGTCTGTTAATAACTTTTTGAAGAAGACGATTTAGAATGTCTATAATAGCTCATTTTGTTGCCGTGTTAACGTACTTTATGTGTTTGTGCAGAAATAAATGCCAATATTTTGATTTGTTCAAAAAATTTTAACGAACCGTCGAGTTAGGTGAAGAAAAAGTCGAACTTCATGAAAAACGTCTGTTAATAACTTTTTGAAGAAGACGATTTAGAAAGTCTATAATAGCACATTTTGTTGCTGTGTTAACGTACTTTTTGAGTTTGTGTAGAAGTAAATGCCAATATTTTGATTTGTTCATAAAATTTTAAAGAACCGTCGAATTTGGTGAAGAAAAAGTCGAACTTCATGAAAAACGTCTGTTAATAACTTTTTGAAGAAGACTATTTAGAAAGTCTATAATAGCTCATTTTGTTGCCGTGTTAACGTACTTTATGTGTTTGTGTAGAAATAAATGCCAATATTTTGATTTGTTCAAAAAATTTTAATGAACCGTCGAGTTAGGTGAAGAAAAAGTCGAACTTCATGAAAAACGTCTGTTAAAAACTTGTTTAAGAAAACGAGTTAGAAGGTCTATGTTAGACTTTTTTTGTTGCCGTGATAACGTACTTTATGAATTTGTGTGGAAGTAATTGCCCATATTTTGGTTTGTTCAAAAAAATTTGAATGAACCGTCTAATTAGGTGAAGAAATAGTCGAACTTCATGAAAAACGTCTGTTAATAACTTTTTGAAGAAGACGAGTTAGAACGTCTATGTTAGCTGTTAGCCCATTCCGATCCCCTGATAACGGAGATAATGAACTTGTGTAGAAGTAAATGCTCATATTTTGATTTGTTCACAAAATTTCAATGAACCGTCGAATTTGGTGAAGAAAAAGTCGAACTTTATGAAAAACGTCTGTTAATAACTTTTTGAAGAAGACGATTTAGAATGTCTATAATAGCTCATTTTGTTGCCGTGTTAACGTACTTTATGTGTTTGTGTAGAAATAAATGCCAATATTTTGATTTGTTCACAAAATTTTAAAGAACACTCGAATTAGGTGAAGAAAAATTCGGATTTCATGAAAAACGTCTGTTAATAACTTTTTGAAGAAGACGATTTAGAATGTCTATAATAGCTCATTTTGTTGCCGTGTTAACGTACTTTATGTGTTTGTGTAGAAATAAATGCCAATATGTTGATTTGTTCAAAAAATTTTAACGAACCGTCGAGTTAGGTGACGAAAAAGTCGAACTTCATGAAAAACGTCTGTTAATAACTTTTTGAAGAAGACGATTTAGAAAGTCTATAATAGCTCATTTTGTTGCCGTGTTAACGTACTTTATGAGTTTGTGTAGAAGTAAATGCCAATATTTTGATTTGTTCATAAAATTTTAAAGAACCGTCGAATTAGGTGAAGAAAAAGTCGAACTTCATGAAAAACGTCTGTTAATTACATTTTGAGGAAGACGATTTAGAAAGTCTATAATAGCTCATTTTGTTGCCGTGTTAACGTACTTTTTGAGTTTGTGTAGAAGTAAATGCCAATATTTTGATTTGTTCATAAAATTTTAAAGAACCGTCGAATTAGGTGAAGAAAAACTCGAACTTCATGAAAAACGTCTGTTAATAACTATTTGAAGAAGACGATTTAGAAAGTCTATAATATCTCATTTTGTTGCCGTGTTAATGTGCTTTAAGAATACAGATAGATTTTTTTCGACTTTGTTTATTTGATATTTAAATTTTCAATAATTAGCAATTTAGGGGCCAAAAATTTGGCATTTTTGAGTTACTTTGACTAAATTTACCACTTTATCAAGCCAAAACATACAAGTTTTTGATATCATGGTAAACTAGATTTCACGCTTCCAACAACCATGTTATTATGTTTTTAAAGTATTGCCAAACAAGAGAATGCGAGGGCAATGTAGAGACCGAAATCAGGGTCGATTTTAGCAAAATTTTCGAATTTTCAAAGTTGTTTAGTTTAATAACTTTTTTGTTACACGACGTAGTTAAGAGTATATGATATCATTTTATTGCCCATTTAATCCTCCTTACGAATATATATATATATATATATGGGTTGAAAAGTTTCGGTTTAATTTCATTGCCTAATTTTCCGATTTTCCAAACTTTGCTGAAAATATGAAAATTTCAGCCAAATTGTCAAAAATCGAGTTTTTATTCTTTTACTTTTTTAACTTTTTGTAACGCCAGGTTGATGCCCCAGTTCATGCTGATTCCAAAACGCGGCAAACGAAAGTGAAACTTTCGTTTGCGGCGTCCATCCGGTCACGTGACATGCTTATTCGTGTGCTGTCCCGTCAAGTGATAGCAGAGAGAGGCTCATTCACTGCCTCGAAGTAAGCATGTATAAATTTGAAGCTGAAATGGAATAGAAATTTCCGAAAGCTCAAGAACGGCAAAGAAAGTGGGAGGCAGTCAAAGGAATGAGAATACGATGTAGATTGAATGATATAGCGTTGCGAACGAATAGGCTGTACGAATAGGTTGTACGGAGCGAAGCGCTGTACGGAGCGTTGTACGGAGGGAACGGGTGGTCGTCCCTAGCCTGTGGTGACCCATAAATGTTATATCGTTGGAAAGCTCTCGTCAAGGCGAATTCGATAGGCTGTATGCCAGTACCCAATAAGCGCTTAATACTATATCTGTACTATTATACTATTGGTGGTTTCCTGCTGCTGTGTTATTGAGCTTTGTAAATATTTGTTTCGCTTTCAGTTGAAATGGATCCCAGTCGACTGGGTAACCTCCATGGGAACAACAACTCAGCCCCGCCTAAGAAAAGGCTAAAACCGCTGTTTGCTAACCATCAACAGCATGGACGGCTTGTGAAGGACAACATCGACGGCACCACAACTGAATTTATTTACAATAATTTTGTTGATGAAGAAGCGGTCCATACCGCGATCGTCGGCGATTCTATCTTCGACAACATATGGGTTAAGAACTGTGTTGCCTATTCCTTATCTGGGGGGAAAGTTAATTTTTTTTGTGTGTTGATGGATACCTTGGCCGTCTATAGAAATGTTATCCTGGCTGTAGGAGGTAACAATCTGGCTGAGCGCAATGGACCGGGCGAAGACCCAACTGATGTATTGGAGAAAGTACGGGCCTTATACAGTGCCATCAGAAATTTTGCGAACCGTCCGAGAGTAATCGTGTGCACTGTACTGAAGCGAAACTGTACTCACTGTTTAATATCCAACAATTCAACGCGCAACTAAGGCAGTCAAACTTGCCTTTTTTCAAGCTGCACAAAGAAGTGCACAAAGCGAGGTCTTTTTTTACCTGACGGCGTCCATCTAAACGAGAAGGGTAGGAAGGAGCTGGCTTGCGCAATCAACGGAGCCATGCGAGAAAATCATTTGAATTAGCTTAAAATTGATTGCTTTCTTTGAATACTTGTACTTTTGTTTTTTTTATTACTTTGATTTATTTGTACTATTGCAATTTGATTGCTTTCTTTGACTAGTTGTAGTTGCACTATTGCAATTTGATTCAATTTATTTACATTTGACCGATTTTGACAACAAATTGATTACCGTAGTAGTAGTAGGTGCTAGGTGTATTAGGCGACACACAAGTTAGAAGACACGCCAATTAGCTGGCAGCTTTCATCAAGACGACGTGAAAATGACCGAAATCGGAACTGTGTAATTAAAGTTGTGTTATTAGAAGCGTCGACTTAATTACGTTCGGCCGTAATAATTTGTTCGGTTGTGATAGATTCATATCAAGTCCCACGGGCCACCGAGGCATGGCTATGTTAGCTAGCAGTAATAGCCTATTAATGTTTGTTTCACAACTAAAGAATGCTACATTTACCGCTCAATGCGCGGGTAATTATCGTGAATTGCGGTGTTCGAGTAGTTATATTTGCTCAAGAGTCGGCTAAAAGGTGTGTCGTCTAATTTGTATGTCGGCCAATTGACCGGCCACGGTAGTAGTAATAGTAGTAGTAGAAAATTGAAATTGACGAACGTTAGCGGGTGTTTCTGCCCGCTCCGAATTTCCATTAAGCGGATCTTTTCCGCTTCGACCGTTATTGTAAAATTTCAATAAAATTAAAATTGACAAACGTTAGCGGGTGTTTCTGCCCGCTTCGAATTTCCACTAAGCGGATCTTTCCCGCTTCGACCGTTATTGTAAAATTTCAAAATTAAAATTGACGAACGTTAGCGGGTGTTTCTGCCCGCTTCGAATTTCTACTAAGCGGATCTTTTCCGCTTCGACCGTTATTGTGAAATTTCAATAACATTAAAATTGACGAAAGTTAGCGGGTGTTTCTGCCCGCTTCGAATTTCCACTAAGCGGATCTTTTCCGCTTCGACTGTTATTGTAAAATTTCAATAAAATTAAAATTCACGAACGTTAGCGGATATTTCTGCCCGCTTCGAATTTCCACTAAGCGGATCTTTTCCGTTTCGACCGTTATTGTAAAATTTCAATAAAATTAAAATTGACGAACGTTAGCGGGTGTTTTTGTCCGCTTCGAATTTTTAGACCTATAACTTACGATGAAGTAGAAATTAGCAGTTATAATTAGTTGAAATTAGAATACCCATAACGTCATGAAGATTGATGGCGATGGTGGTTTTAGGCGTGAATTTACTGCGGTAGGACACGAGGTAAAAGTTTTTTTGAGCTGTCATCTTTTATTACATGTTGTGCTTTTTAAGAAACCTTTTAGAAATTTTTATAAGTTTTCTTTCTTTTTGATATAAACTTTTTTTGAAATCAAAAATGTATTCAGTTGAACGGCTGATATGCTGCAACAAACCAAAAATTGTGTTCAGACAGAATTTTCTGGGTTTGGAAAGTGGTACCGCGATTGAAACCAGGTTTCTTGAAAGTCCTTTGTCTGAAATTGAGCGACTGTGGCAAGAAATAAAACAGCTACGTGAAAAAATAGGATGGCTTAAGGCAACGAGTAGACGACCTAGAAGTTGAGTATATTGAGTTGTCGGAAAGCAATGAGGAGTCCAGCTACACGACAACTGCTTCCATATCAAGTGCTGAAAATATGGAGCCGATGAATGGATTTTAATTTTTGTTTCCTCAAAGGTGCAGTGTGAAACTTTCGTAGTGTTACTTTGTTTAACTTTGTTTTTCTTTTTCTCAGAGCTTGATCTTTTTGATAATGATAGTCGCAAAGCAATTCTTTTGATTGTAGAGTTTGATTGAAATTGTTAGTAATTGTGCTTGAAGTTGATGTTTTTTTGTCTTTTCGCTGTCTTCGTTGGATTGCAATTGAGTCTCAATTAAATGAATATTGACTCGAACATTTTTGACAATTTTTTCCGTTATTTTTTAAATTTCTAGATTGATCTGTTTTTACTGACCTAACGATTTCAGAAATGCCAATGAAAATCGAGTTTGTTTTCCTGACAGCAGGTTGTCAGGTGTTAAAAGTTGGGTTATTTGATGGGAGTTGGCGCAAGAGCTGTCAAATAAATGATCGAATGAAGTTAGAGGTTGATGAAAAAACTAATCTGTTGATCGATGGTTCTGAAATTGAATGCGTGTTGTTAAAACACGGGCCTCCTGCGGCAATGCAAGTTTAATTCGAGCGATGACAAGAAATTTATGGGGCTTTCGCACAACAGTTTGAAAACCCAGTGCACCCCGCCTACAGGTGCAAAATGGACCCTCAGCCAAGGTGGGACACCAAGTACAAGGCTAGCAGCTGCAAGTCCAAGGGTTTTGGTTAGAGCTCCTCTTTTTTTTCTCTGTGAAAGAGTTATCCCAATAAATAAAATACATTTAATGTCTAAGAAGAAGTCAATAAAAGATAAACATTGTAATTTTTTGCGAGAAATTTAAGCAGATAAAATATCATAGCGGGTGACTACTGCAATCGTTAAGCTACTATTCGAAAATTTGGTAGATTCGTTATCTGTTCTTTGGTTTTGTCAGTTAAAAACATTCTTGTTTAGAAATGCGCTAATCATGAAAGATTGCTGGAAGTTATTAATGAGGACAAAAAACTCATCGCAGAGGTTTTACAAGCATATGAGAAGACGGTTTTGTCCTGCAACAGAAAACTGGAGAGCGAGCTCCAGAAATTAAAAACCATTGTAAGATCTTGCCTCAGTGATACAAAAGTTTTGACCAATTTTTTGGTAGAAGTGATTTCTAGCAAGTTTTTATAAATTTGCTCAATTTTTGCGCTCAGACTTTTTTTTCAAGAAATGTTTATTTTGCCAAGTTTTGGATAGATTCCAAACCATCTGTATTTAGAAAGATCTCAAGAAAGTTGATGCAGACAATGACACAGAAGAGCCAGTTATAGCTATACCAACTTTTATGAGGAAATTGATTTGGATAATTTCCCAACAACTTCAAATCCGGAAGAACTGGGAAGAAATCTGCGAACAGCATTATGGGGCCAGAAGGGTCTACAGAGAGGAATCATATCCCCAACCCGAGAAAGCGAAGTGCGGAAGCCTGCATCTCCCAAGAGAACAAAAATCTTTAAAGGTATAATGATCAAAAACTAAGTTGTCAAAAACTAGGTTTCAAGAATAAGTTGTCGGAAGTTCAAACTGATTTCCTCAAATGATTTTTTTCTGTTTTCGTTTTTGAATTTTTTTGTAACGAGTTTTTATTATGATTGATTTTCCTAAAAAGCTTAGCTTAGGTGTGTTTTCCTCTGCTTAAGGCCTTGTACAGAGACAGTTTCCACCTCGTTTTTGGCCAGATGAGTACAATGAAGCTCGTTTTGCTGCCAACAGAGCTAGCATGGATTCACTTCGATACTAGAAACGAAAATCTGACCCTTTTTGGGTGAATCAAATGAGGGAAAAGGCGAAGGCCAAGAAAAAACAAGCGGGAAAGAAACTCCCCGAGACTTTTCAAAGTTGTGTCGATTTGAGCGAATCTGATACCGAAAACATTGAGTTTCCATCCAATAATCAGGAGTAGCAATTTTTGCAAGTGATTTTTGAAATTTGAAAAATTGTAATTGAATTAGACGTTAAACACGGTAAATTTGAGTTCCTATATGTAAGTGTTTTCTTTTGCGGAAGCACTCCAAAGTGTTACAGATGAGAATTTGTGCTACTTTAGTTTTAATTTGTCTTCTTAAAGGTGTTATTTTTTGAATTGGAAGTTTTGGATGAAATCAACTCATTTAGGTTGTTGAAAATCAAATCACTTTTTTTTCAAATGATTTTACACAAGAACAATTTTATGCAAGAAATACTAATGCGATTCTATGCAGATTCGCAGAAAACATAGAAGTAATTTCGCTCTAGCTAGTCTGAAAGTTTCAATATTGTTAAGAATGAAGAAAAATGAATTGTAATCAAGATTAGGAACCGTTCGTAGTGATTTTAGAATCGGCTGTTTTTTTAGTTCTGTTTTGAAATAAATTGTAATTGAGTCAGAGGTTTAACACGAGGTCGATTTGGGTTCCTATATCCTATACGTAAGTGTTGTCTTATGCAGAAGTACGCCTAAGTGTTACAGAAGAGAATTTATGCTAGTTAGTTTTAGTTTGTCTTCTTAAAGGTGCTATTTTTTGTATTGGAAATTTTGGATGAAATCAACTCATTTAGGTTGTTGAAGATCAAGTCACTTTTTTTTTCAAATAATTTAACAAAAGAACAATTTTATGTAAGAAATTCTAATTGCAGATTCGCACACGACATAGAAATAGTTTCGCTCTACTTTGTCTGCAAATTTTCAGATCGTTGAAAATGAAACGAGTCAACTTGAGATCTGAACCAGCGAAAAGCCATAACCTATTCAACTCTGAGGCTGAAAGAGAGGATAGTATAGAAGATAGCATTTTGAGGGACAACTTAGCATGGCTTTTTGTGAAAGACAATTTGATTCTTATAACTTACAGCAGCAACCAAATGGCCTAAGAAATTAAAACCCTGAGAAATGTTGAGTTTAATTGAAGGAGAGAGTTACAACCTGCAATTTAAAGACCAATCTGTTTCTTGTCGTTTGTTGTCTAAAGGCAATTATAAAAAAGTAGAGGAAGCGATGAAGATTTTTCAAGCAGAACTAGACGGTGGCAAAAGTCCTCCAGAATTGCGCAAAAAAGTTCTAGCTCCGCCGAAGGCTCCTGTAGTTGATGATGTCAACTTTTTGTCGTTCCCGCGCTCCAGTTATGAGCAGCAGAGAAGTCTGCCTAGGGCAATCAACTGAGCGGAAGAAATCAAAAAAGTCTAAAGTCGAAAAGTTAACGCAGCCAGCCGTTCTCCAGGGCAGCCAGAACAAGAACATGGTAAAAATTAAAGGTCTTAAATAATTTTAATCAAAAACCAGATCATATGGTTCCAGTTGTTTCTAAATCAAAATAGTTGCCAAATTAAATAAACATTTATACATACATAAATGCATCCATACATACATACATACAAACAGACATCTATAATAATTTTATTCATCGCAGACGTCAGTGGGTGTTTCTGCTCGCTTCGAGTTTCGATTTTTGGTGTGATTGGAAAATTTGCTCTTTGCGGTTTTAGCAGCCCTCTGACAATCTGAGTTTCTCACAACCTTGCTCCAGTTCTTTACCTGAGATCAGCGCCAACATGGTTTCAAACAGTGCAACCAACAAGGACGATTGCGGCCCCAATTGCTCTTTTTTAAAAGAGTATCTTGATAATCACGTTCTGGAGATGAACGAGTTGATGAAAAGCTTTGAAGAGAAACGAAAGGTCGACGACAAGAAGTGCGCAAACCTATGTGCAAGAATTGAAGAGAAAATTAGATTATTGTTTGCTTAACAATTTGGTATCACTCCGCCTTACTTGCTAGACCTTTTTGGCCTTACCCATGACAACTGGTAGTGACAAGTGGTAGTAGACAAATAAGTTTCTGCAAGAAATAGGAGCAGTTGGCTACATGAAAACTTGTTTCAGACCGCAGAGTTGAAAGAAATTCGCTTTGTTGACCATCACGGCTACCAGAGCATAGACGATCATCCTTCCCGCGGCACATCTGCAGTTGCAGTTATACACAACAATGAAGATCTGGTGACAATTCATGCCAGATCTGAAGTCGGGAAATTTGCGCGGGCCCTCTTTGAGAAATTGTTTCCAGAATACGATCGTGCATGTGTTATCCTTGAGCCGAGAAGACGTGAAACTGACGGCCGCAAAGAAGCGTCAAGTGAAATTCTCGAAAAATTCAGGAGTAGGTTTTTTCTAGTAAAATTTATACGTCAGCTTCACCGTAGGAGTCATCATTGCTTAACAGCCTTAAATAGCATGAATTAAGAGATCGATCTTTCCTTGACTGAAAACCCAAAAACCTGAGTTAATTGATGAGCAAAAAATGACCAGGTTTTTCTGCCTGTTTTAGAAGTTGTAGAGCAAAGTACCCAGATACACAAAAACTGGCTTTCGAGACTGCAAGAAAAGCTGCCAACCAATACGGCAAGGATTGTCGAAAACGACATTCTAGTTTAGAACCAAATGAGTAAATGAAGATCATTGTTTGTAATGTGAAGGCCATCTCCTTGATCTTGTTTATTGTACTGATACGTTGCTTCCCTTTTTGTATAAATACAGTTCCCTAAAAAATACTCGCCTTTCTGCCTTTACTTTTAATGGAGTGTTTAACCTAATTCCCTGTTTATATCATTTGATGTTATATTGTTTAGTTGGTGAGTTTGCCGTTTTCTGAAGCTCGGTTTTCGTTTTGTGATCATAAATTCAAAGTTTAATTAATAGTTTTTCATACATACAAATTTAATTTCGTACTTACATAAATACATACATACGTTCATAAGTACATACATACATACATACATACATGCATAGATACATACATACATAGATATACATATAAATACATACATACATACCTACATACATGCATACATACATACATACATACATACATACATACATACACATATATTTAAATGTTTGTATATATATTTATATATATATATATATATTTATATATGTATATATATATATATATATATATATATATATATATATATTTATATGTACATATATATATATATATATATATACATACATACTACATACATACTACATATACACATACATGCACACACACACATATGTATATATATAAATGTTTGTATATATATATATATATATATATATACAAATTTACATACATATATATACATATGTATATATACATACATGTATATATATATTTATTTATATATATATTTTATATATATATATATATATATACATTTACATACCTATATATATACATATAAATATATATATATATATATATATATATATATTATATATATATATATCCATATATATATACATATATATATATATATATATATATATATATACACACATGCTACATACATACTACATATATACATAAATTTTACATATATACATAAATACTACGTATATACATACATACATACATACATACATACATACATACATACATACATACATACATACATATATACATGTGTACATATATACATTCTTACATACTTACGTACCTACATACATGCATACATACGTTAATTCTTTCATGCATTCATTCGTTTATTCATTCATTCACCTTGATTAAATTCTGATTAAGTTTTTCAAGTCATATGATAACTTGCGAAGAATTGGTAATTGTGGACGGACAAATATGTGGTCGGAAAGTAGTGCGTCAAATCTTGAGCAAATTTGATGTAATTCCTCAAACAATGCCTCCGTTGAGCAGTTTTGAAGAGAATGAGAAACGTTTGAAAGCAGACAGACGACTTTTTAAAGCATAGTCTTCTTTAAAAGAACTCTATGAGGCCTCTATTGAGATGGGTTTCAAAATCTTGCCAGACAGTTGCGGGGGCTTTGGCCTCTTCAATCATACAGAAAAGACCTTGAAGCCTTCGCTGGAACCCCTAAGACCTTTTCCTGTTGGGCCTACTGAAAGTGTTCCTCAGGAATAACAAAACGAAATGTCTGATTTGTCGGTCATGCGTGGTGAGTTAGAAAGGGACGAACTAGTGCTATTGGGTTCAATTCGTTGTGCCAATCACTCCTGCTCCCCAAACACCAAATTTTTTATGGGATACACTAGCTCTTTCCTCCCCCACAATAGATGCATTTTTCTCCAAGTTATCAAGTCTATAGAAGTTGGAGAAGAAATCACAGTGAGCTACAGTAACAACTATTTTAAAGATGGCCGATTGAAATGTAGATGTCCGCACAAAGAGAAGCATGAATCATATAATGAAATCTTACCACCCACGACACCCCGAGAACAACGCCTGGGTGATGTTTCGACCCAATCTTTACATGCTTCGGGAAATTCAAGTGAAATTTTTCATTCCGGAGAAAGTTTTGGTTCAAATTATGGAGCAAGTCAATCGAGTGTTGGTACGCCTACCGATTTTGGAAGTGCCATAAAAAGAAAATTCCAGAATCAACGGAAGAGGCGCGTGAAAAGAAGGTTGGTGGACCGTTCAAGTAGACACATTCAAACGTACATACACCAAGTTGATTCTGTGCGTTCTTCAGATGTTGAAACTGAGGAGAATAGTACCCATGAGAGTATGCCTGTTTCTGCTGATGACATAAAATCCGATCCATCTTGTGAGGTTGCTTCTTCAAGTGAATCGTCATCGAATCGGCTAGATATGATATCAGACCACGACAGTGAAGACGTAGTCGACGCGGTAAAAGACTGTTACGACCATAACAAAGATGGTTTTCAATTTTCTTCGCAGCCTCTATTGTGTAATTCAAACGTCACTGTCCATAATGCTGCACTTGGTTTATTTGCAATTTCTGCGCGTTATTGTTTACCCGACGAAGCGCTGTATGACCTTTTAAAATTTCAAAAGATTATTCATCCAATTGACCATCTACCTGCTCCAAATTTTTTGAAACAAGAGACAAAGAAACTGACAGAGCAATACATAAAGCACAGAGAACAATGGCAATGGGGAAGTTTTTTATCTAAATTTTTTCGACAAATTGGTGCAGAATGTTCAAAAGTACATTAATGAAATAGTGGAATACGCAGAACCAGAAACAAAAACAGATCTAAAACTCTCGAGTCTTTTTGAGGAAGGTACAATCCATGTGAAACCTATAATTAACGTTGACGGAGTTCAGGTTCGAGAATCTAGTGATTGCTCCGCTTACCCTCTCTGGGTTGCTTTGGCTGACCTGCCACCAAAACTCAGATCATCATTCGATAATATTTTTCTCTGTTCTTTGTGGTACGGCAAAGGAGAAATTTCGTGGGATCCCCTTTTTGATCACTATGCTTCTGAGATTTCAAAAGTAGAGAATATTAAATACAATGAACGTTCGTACCAAATCCGTTTCACTACAGTTTCCTTGATTGTCGACATCGTCTGCAAACATGATGTTCTGAAAATGAAAAAATTCAACGGTTATTATGGCTGTGGGCTGTGTACTATGAGGGGAAATCAGAGATTTCCAGGTAGTCATTTGTACCCGAATGATCGCACCTTCACAATAAGGAATCCTGCAGAGCATGAGCACTTGGCTAGACTATTTGAGAGCGGAGTCGTTGACGAAAGAAAAGGAAGAAAAGAGAAGGATCCAGAAGTTGACACCTTGGGTGTCAAAGGACGCTCGAAAATTTTCGACATTGTTCCGAACCTGCCATTGACCTGCCCTATAGACACCATGCACCAATGCCTTAAGGGTGTTGCTTACGATGTCATCAAATTTTTCGCTGAACAACTCAGCTCGATTGAAATAGCCGAAATTGACAATGCAACTGGAAAAGTACGTCTACCAAACGAGTTCAAGCGGTCGATCAGATCACTGCGCTCACTTGATCATTTCAAAGCAAATGAATTAAAAACTTTTCTTCTTTATTTCTCACCCATAATTTTTTGTAAATTTTTCGAAAGTTCTGTCGCCCGTGAGACTAACATTTAAAATCTTGATTACCTAGCATTTTCACTGCGATCCATGTACGAGAGTGTATCACAAGCAAACCTATGCGGACATCTTTTAGAAGCCTTTTGCTATAATATGTCGTTTCGCTATCCGCTGAGAAAATTTGATTCTATCAATTATCATTTATTAAGACATCTAGCATGGCAGTGCACTACCTTTGGGCCATTGTGGACTACTTCAGCTACAATGTTTGAGAACGCAAACAACCAACTTTTAAGAACTCTGACTGGAACGGTAAATACCTGCAGTCTGATTGTCAGTCGTTATATTCGTAGTCGACAACTTGGCAGCTTTGAAACGAAAGAAGACAATCTGACGTGTTTTTTTAAAAAACTGAAAAACAAACCTAGCGATTTCAAAGAGGACTTGTGCGTAGAAAGGAATGACGTTTTCAATGAGACCCAAGCTAAGTTCCCAGAAGCTCGTTTATTCGGCAGATTTCGAGGGCTGTTCCATCTTGACAGCCAGAGTTATACGAGATCAAACGCTAAAAGTTTTGTCGCAATTTGTGAGGTTGGCGAGTTTAAGGTGGGTCAGACTCTACTGTTCGTAGATCGAAGTTCAGCGATCTTCTGTTTAGTACAGCTGTAAGAGATAATTGAAACAATCGTTTTTGATCTCAGGTCGACAGAATTTGAAAAGGAATCAGGTGTCCTTGAGCCTCTTGCATATCGTGTTACAGAATTGCCTGACATTCAGCTTCTTAGAGTGTATTCAGTTCAAAATAAGCTTATCAACTTTTTCTTCCTGGGCGATTTTTACTTTATCAACGTGCTATAACATTTCGAGCACGATTAGATTTGAAGGACCGTTTAGTTCTTAAAGTTTAATTTTTACTTGTTCTGATAGTTTAGTGCAGAGTTGCCTACTTGCGTAGGTTTCTGATATCAAGGGAAATAAATCAATACTTTGCTTAAGTGGAGCTTCTGAGTGAATTTAGTGGTTTCTGAAATTTATTTTCTCAAGAATACATATATACATTCATTACAGATACATATATACATACATATATACATACATCCATACATACATACATACATTCATACATACATACATACATACATACATACATACATACATACATACATACATACATACATAAATACATATCGAAACATAGATACATATATACAAACATACATACATACATACATATATACTTACATACATACATACATACATACATACATACATATATACATACATACATACATACATACATACATACATACATACATACATACATACATACATACATACATACATACATACATACATACATACATACATACATAGATACATACATACATACATACATACATACATACATACATACATACATACATACATACATACATACATACATACATACATACAAACAAACATACATAAACATACATACATGTAAATCAAATTTGAAATTCCGGGACGTTAGCGGTGTTTCCGTCCGCTTCGAATTTTTATTACTTGTTGTGCTTTTAACTTTGTTACTTGTTTAAATTTTTTTAATAATACTTAAAAAGTTTAATAATGTTGAAGCACGCAATAAACGTTAGCGGATGTTTCTGCCCGCTTCGACCGCGGACTTAAAACATTAAATTTGAAATTGCGGGACGTTAGCGGGTGTTTCTGTCCGCTTCAAATTTTTATTACTTGTTCTGCTTTTAACTTTGCTACCTGTTTAAGTTAATTTTAATAACATTTAAAAACTTTAATAATGTTGAAGTACGCAATAAACGTTAGCGGGGGTTTCTGCCCGCTTCGACTGCGGATTTAAAACTTTAAACTTGAAATTACGGGACTTTAGCGGGTGTTTCTGCACGCTTCGAAGTTTTATTTTTAGTTCTGCTTTTAACTTTGTTACTTGTTTAAGTTAATTTTAACAATACTTAAAAACTTTAATGATGTTGAAGTACGCAATAAACGTTAGCGGGTGTTTCTGCCCGCTTTGACCGCGGGTTTAAAACCTTAAATTTGAAATTGCGGGACGTTAGCGGGTGTTTCTGTCAGCTTCGAATTTTTATTACTTGTTCTGCTTTTATTTTTGTTACTTGTTTAAGTTACTTTTGATAACACTTAAAAAATTTTAATAATGGTGAAGCTCGCAATAAACGTTAGCGGGTGTTTCTGCCCGCTTCGACCGCAGATTTAAAACGTTGAATTTGAAATTCCGGGACTTTAGCGGGTGTTTCTGCACGCTTCGAAGTTTTATTACTAGTTCTGCTTTTAGTTTTGTTACTTGTTTAAGTTAATTTTAATAATACTTAAAAACTTAATAATGTTGAAGTACGCAATAAACGTTAGCGGGTGTTTCTGCCCGCTTCGACCGCGGATTTAAAACCTTAAATTTGAAATTGCGGGACGTTAGCGGGTGTTTCTGTCCGCTTCGAATTTTTATTACTTGTTCTGCTTTTTTTTCTGTTACTTGTTTAAGTTACTTTTGATAACACTTAAAAACTTTAATAATGTTGAAGTACGCAATAAACGTTAGCGGGTGTTTCTGCCCGCTTCGACCGCGGATTTAAAACTTTAAATTTGAAATTCCGGGACGTTAGCGGGTGTTTCTGCACGCTTCGAAGTTTAATTAGATAATAGATAATTTTATGTTAGGTTTGGAGAGTGCTCTCTGAGCCCTGATTTGTATCTAGTGCTCTCCTCATTTCTCCTATAACCTCTAAACAAAAAAATGGTATCTATTTGTTTAGATTTGGAGAGTTTTGGAGCCTGGTTTTGTATCTAGTGCTATGCTTATCTCTCCTATAACCTTCAAACAAAAGAAATATCTGTTTGTTTACATTTGGAGAGAGTTCCTTGAGCCTGGTTGTGTACCTGGTGCTGTCCTCAATTCTCCTATATCTTTTTGTAACTCCACCACTGCCGGTCCCAAGTCCGGAATGAAAAAGGAGGAGGGTAACATGAACAGAACATACTGGAAAGAATTCGAAAAGTTGATTATAAATTCAACTATAGAGACTTTTTCTGACAATTTTTATATTGCTTCAATATAATATTGCTTCAAACATATTTTCATAAATCAAATATGTCCATATTGCTTGATATATATTGCTTCATATGTGAATTTCCGATTAATTCGAATAATTAATTTTGAATAATTTTTAAAAATAGGTCTTTTTTATCGGGTCAAGGAGTTGTCCAAATCGAACCAAACTTGGTATGGAGTATCCCTTGTATAAAAAGAGTCTGAAACAAATATAGTTTTTGCTATAGCTTGCCTACGAAAAAGGTTAGTTTTTCATCCGGAAATTTGCGATTGGTTCAAATCATTAATTTTGATATATAGTATTTTTCATCGGGTCAAGGAGTTGTTCAAATCAAACCAAACTCGGTATGGAGAATCTCATAGGTACCTAGAGTGTAGGACAAAAAGAATTTTTGGTATAGCTGGCCTAGCAAGAAAGTTGGGTTTTCGTACGGAAATTTCCGATTAATTCGAATAATTAATTTTAAATAATTTTTAATAATAGGTCGTTTTGATTAGGTCATAGAATTGTCCAAAATGAACCAAACTCAGTATGGAGTTTCCTATGTGTACCTAGAGTGTAAAGCAAAAAGATTTTTTGCTATAGCTTGCCTAGGAAAAAAGTTAATTTTTCATACGGAAGTTTGCGATTTATTCAAATCTTTATTTTTGATATATAGTATTTTTCATTGGGTCAAGGAGTTGTCCAAATCGAACCCAACTTGGTATGGAGTATCCCCTGTATATATAGAGTCTGAAACAAAAAGAGGTTTTGCTATAGCTTGCCTAGGAAAAAAGTTAGTTTTTCATACGGAAATTTTGACTTATTCGCTCATTCTATTTTCAAAAATATAGAAATGTCATCGGGCCAAGGAGTTGTTCAAAGTGAACCAAATTAATATTCCAGACTACCAGTACTATTTAGGTTGTTATGCAAAAAGTATGGTCAGCCTAACTTTCCTAGAAAAAAGTTAGTTTTTCATACGGAAATTTGCTATTATTTCGTTTCAATTGCAATTATTGAATTTTAAAAATAGATCTATTTCGTCGGGTCAAGGAGCTGTCCAAATCGAACCAAACTTGGTATAGAGTATCCCCTGTATATATAGAGTCTGAAACAAAAAGAGTTTTTGCTATAGCTTGCCTAGGAAAAAAGTTATTTTTTCATACGGAAATTTGCGATTTATTCAAATCATTAATTTTGATATATAGCATTTTTCATTGGATCAAGGAGTTGTCCAGATCGAACCAAACTCGGTATGGAGAACCTCATATGTACCTAGAGTGTAGGACAAAAAGATTTTTTGGTATAGCTGGCCTAGCAAAAAAGTTGGGTTTGCGTACGGAAATTTCCGATTAATTCGAATAATTAATTTTAAATAATTTTTAATAATAGGTCGTTTTGATAAGGTCATAGAATTGTCCAAAATGAACCAAAATCGGTATGGAGTTTCCTATGTGTTTAGTTCTTAAAGTTTAATTTTTACTTGTTCTGATAGTTTAGTGCAGAGTTGCCTACTTGCGTAGGTTTCTGATATCAAGGGAAATAAATCAATACTTTGCTTAAGTGGAGCTTCTGAGTGAATTTAGTGGTTTCTGAAATTTATTTTCTCAAGAATACATATATACATTCATTACATATACATACATACATACATATATACATACATCCATACATACATACATACATACATACATACATACATACATACATACATACATACATACATACATACATACATACATACATACATAAATACATATCGAAACATAGATACATATATACAAACATACATACATACATACATATATACTTACATACATACATACATACATACATACATACATACATACATAAATACATACATACATACATACATACATACATACATACATACATACATACATACATACATACATACATACATACATACATACATACATACATACATACATACATACATACATACATACATACATACATACATACATACATACATACATACATACATACATACATACATACAAACAAACATACATAAACATACATACATGTAAATCAAATTTGAAATTCCGGGACGTTAGCGGTGTTTCCGTCCGCTTCGAATTTTTATTACTTGTTGTGCTTTTAACTTTGTTACTTGTTTAAATTTTTTTAATAATACTTAAAAAGTTTAATAATGTTGAAGCACGCAACGCGGGTGTTTCTGCCCGCTTCGACCGCGGACTTAAAACTTTAAATTTGAAATTGCGGGACGTTAGCGGGTGTTTCTGTCCGCTTCAAAGTTTTATTACTTGTTCTGCTTTTAACTTTGCTACCTGTTTAAGTTAATTTTAATAACATTTAAAAACTTTAATAATGTTGAAGTACGCAATAAACGTTAGCGAGGGTTTCTGCCTGCTTCGACTGCGGATTTAAAACTTTAAACTTGAAATTACGGGACTTTAGCGGGTGTTTCTGCACGCTTCGAAGTTTTATTTTTAGTTCTGCTTTTAACTTTGTTACTTGTTTAAGTTAATTTTAACAATACTTAAAAACTTTAATGATGTTGAAGTACGCAATAAACGTTAGCGGGTGTTTCTGCCCGCTTTGACCGCGGGTTTAAAACCTTAAATTTGAAATTGCGGGACGTTAGCGGGTGTTTCTGTCAGCTTCGAATTTTTATTACTTGTTCTGCTTTTATTTTTGTTACTTGTTTAAGTTACTTTTGATAACACTTAAAAATTTTTAATAATGGTGAAGCTCGCAATAAACGTTAGCGGTTGTTTCTGCCCGCTTCGACCGCGGATTTAAAACGTTAAATTTGAAATTCCGGGACTTTAGCGGGTGTTTCTGCACGCTTCGAAGTTTTATTACTAGTTCTGCTTTTAGTTTTGTTACTTGTTTAAGTTAATTTTAATAATACTTTAAAACTTAATAATGTTGAAGTACGCAATAAACGTTAGCGGGTGTTTCTGCCCGCTTCGACCGCGGATTTAAAACCTTAAATTTGAAATTGCGGGACGTTAGCGGGTGTTTCTGTCCGCTTCGTATTTTTATTACTTGTTCTGCTTTTTTTTTCTGTTACTTGTTTAAGTTACTTTTGATAACACTTAAAAACTTTAATAATGTTGAAGTACGCAATAAACGTTAGCGGGTGTTTCTGCCCGCTTCGATTGCGGATTTAAAACTTTAAATTTGAAATTCCGGGACGTTAGCGGGTGTTTCTGCACGCTTCGAAGTTTAATTAGATAATAGATAATTTTATGTTAGGTTTGGAGAGTGCTCTCTGAGCCCTGATTTGTATCTAGTGCTCTCCTCATTTCTCCTATAACCTCTAAACAAAAAAATGGTATCTATTTGTTTAGATTTGGAGAGTTTTGGAGCCTGGTTTTGTATCTAGTGCTATGCTTATCTCTCCTATAACCTTCAAACAAAAGAAATATCTGTTTGTTTACATTTGGAGAGAGTTCCTTGAGCCTGGTTGTGTACCTGGTGCTGTCCTCAATTCTCCTATATCTTTTTGTAACTCCACCACTGCCGGTCCCAAGTCCGGAATGAAAAAGGAGGAGGGTAACATGAACAGAACATACTGGAAAGAATTCGAAAAGTTGATTATAAATTCAACTATAGAGACTTTTTCTGACAATTTTTATATTGCTTCAATATAATATTGCTTCAAACATATTTTCATAAATCAAATATGTCCATATTGCTTGATATATATTGCTTCATATGTGAATTTCCGATTAATTCGAATAATTAATTTTGAATAATTTTTAAAAATAGGTCTTTTTTATCGGGTCAAGGAGTTGTCCAAATCGAACCAAACTTGGTATGGAGTATCCCTTGTATAAAAAGAGTCTGAAACAAATATAGTTTTTGCTATAGCTTGCCTACGAAAAAGGTTAGTTTTTCATCCGGAAATTTGCGATTGGTTCAAATCATTAATTTTGATATATAGTATTTTTCATCGGGTCAAGGAGTTGTTCAAATCGAATCAAACTCGGTATGGAGAATCTCATAGGTACCTGGAGTGTAGGACAAAAAGATTTTTTGGTATAGCTGGCCTAGCAAAAAAGTTGGGTTTTCGTACGGAAATTTCCGATTAATTCGAATAATTAATTTTAATTATTTTTTTAATAATAGGTCGTTTTGATTAGGTCATAGAGTTGTCCAAAGTGAACCAAACTTGGAATGGAGTTTCCTATGTGTACCTAGAGTGTAAAGCAAAAAGATTTTTTGCTATAGCTTGCCTAGAAAAAAGTTAGTTTTTCATACGGAAGTTTGCAGTTTAGTCAAATCATTAATTTTGATATATAGTATTTTTCATCGGGTCAAGGAGTTGTTCAAACCGAACCAAACTCGGTATGGAGAATCTCATAGGTACCTAGAGTGTAGGACAAAAAGATTTTTTGGTATAGCTGGCCTAGCAAAAAAGTTGGGTTTCCGTACGGAAATTTCCGATTAATTCGAATAATTAATTTTAAATAATTTTTAATAATAGGTCGTTTTGATTAGGTCATAGAGTTGTCCAAAATGAACCAAAATCGGTGTGGAGTTTCCTATGTGTACCTAGAGTGTAAAGCAAAAAGGTTTTTTGCTATAGCTCGACTAGGAAAAAAGTTATTTTTTCATACGGAAATTTGCGATTTATTCAAATCATTAATTTTGATATACAGTATTTTTCATTGGATCAAGGAGTTGTCCAGATCGAACCAAACTCGGTATGGAGAACCTCATAGGTACCTAGAGTGTAGGACAAAAAGATTTTTTGAAATAGCTGGCCTAGCAAAAAAGTTGGGTTTTCGTACGGAAATTTCCGATTAATTCGAATAATTAATTTTAAATAATTTTTAATAATAGGTCGTTTTGATAAGGTCATAGAATTGTCCAAAATGAACTAAAATCGGTATGGAGTTTCCTATGTGTACCTAGAGTATAAAGCAAAAAGGTTTTTTGCTATAGCTTGCCTAGAAAAAAAGTTAGTTTTTCATACGGAAATTTGCGATTTATTCAAATCATTAATTTTGATATATAGTATTTTTCATTGGGTCAAGGAGTTGTCCAAATCGAACCAAACTCGGTATGGAGAATCTCATAGGTACCTAGAGCGTAGGACAAAAAGATTTTTTGGTATAGCTGGCCTAGCAAAAAAGTTGGGTTTTCGTACGGAAATTTCCGATTAATTCGAATAATTAATTTTAAATAATTTTTAATAATAGGTCGTTTTGATTAGGTCATGGAGTTGTCCAAAGTGAACCAAATTTGGTATGGAGTTTCCTATGTGTACCTAGAGTGTAAAGCAAAAAGATTTTTTGCTATAGCTTGCCTAGGAAAAAAAGTTAGTTTTTCATACGGAAGTTTGCGATTTATTCAAAAAGTTAGTTTTTCATACGGAAATTTGCGATTTATTCAACTCATTAATTTTGATATATAGTATTTTTCATTGGGTCAAGGAGTTGTCCAAATCGAACCAAACTCGGTATGGAGAATCTCACAGGTACCTGGAGTGTAGGACAAAAAGATTTTTTGGTATAGCTGGCCTAGCAAAAAAGTTGGGTTTTCGTACGGAAATTTCCGATTAATTCGAATAATTAATTTTAATTATTTTTTTAATAATAGGTCGTTTTGATTAGGTCATAGAGTTGTCCAAAGTGAACCAAACTTGGTATGGAGTTTCCTATGTGTACCTAGAGTGTAAAGAAACAAAGATTTTTTGCTATAGCTTGCCTAGAAAAAAGTTAGTTTTTCATACGGAAGTTTGCAGTTTAGTCAAATCATTAATTTTGATATATAGTATTTTTCATCGGGTCAAGGAGTTGTTCAAATCGAACCAAACTCGGTATGGAGAATCTCATAGGTACCTAGAGTGTAGGACAAAACGAATTTTTGGTATAGCTGGCCTAGCAAGAAAGTTGGGTTTTCGTACGGAAATTTCCGATTAATTCGAATAATTAATTTTAAATAATTTTTAATAATAGGTCGTTTTGATTAGGTCATAGAATTGTCCAAAATGAACCAACCTCGGTATGGAGTTTCCTATGTGTACCTAGAGTGTAAAGCAAAAAGAATTTTTGGCTATAGCTTGCCTAGGAAAAAAGTTAATTTTTCATACGGAAGTTTGCGATTTATTCAAATCTTTAATTTTGATATATAGTATTTTTCATTGGGTCAAGGAGTTGTCCAAATCGAACCAAACTTGGTATGGAGTATCCCCTGTATATATAGAGTCTGAAACAAAAAGAGGTTTTGCTATAGCTTGCCTAGGAAAAAAGTTAGTTTTTCATACGGAAATTTTGACTTATTTGCTCATTCTATTTTCAAAAATATAGAAATTTCATCGGGCCAAGGAGTTGTTCAAAGTGAACCAAATTAATATCCCAGACTACCAGTACTACTTAGGTTGTTATGCGAAAAGAATGGTCAGCCTAAATTTCCTAGAAAAAAAGTTAGTTTTTCATACGGAAATTTTGACTTATTCGCTTATTCTATTTTCAAAAATACAGAAATTTCATCGGGTCAAGGAGTTGTTCAAAGTGAAACAAATTGATATCCCAGAATACCAGTACTATTTAGGTTGTTATGCAAAAAGAATGGTCAGCCTAACTTTCCTAGCAAAAAAGTTAGTTTTTCATACGGAAATTTGCTATTATTTCGTTTCAATTGCAATTATTGAATTTTAAAAATAGGTCTATTTCGTCGAGTCAAGGAGTTGTCCAAATCGAACCAAACTTGGTATGGAGTATCCCCTGTATATATAGAGTCTGAAACAAAAAGAGTTTTTGCTATAGCTTGCCTAGTAAAAAAGTTAGTTTTCATACGAAAATTTTGACTTATTCTCTTATTCTATTTACAAAAAAATAGAATTTTCATCGGGTCAAGGAATTGTTCAAAGTGAACCAAATTGATATCCAAGACTACCAGTACTTTTTTTGTTGTTATGCCAAAAGAATGGTCAGCCTAACTTTCCTAGCAAAAAAGTTAGTTTTTCATACGGAAATTTGCTATTATTTCGTTTCAATTGCAATTATTGAATTTTAAAAATAGGTCTATTTCATCGGGTCAAGGAGTTGTCCAAATAGAACCAAACTTGGTATGGAGTGTCCCCTGTATTTTTAGAGTCTGAAACAAAAAGAGGTTTTGTTATAGCTTGCCTAGGAAAAAAGTTAGTTTTTCATTCGGAAATTTTGACTTATTCGCTTATTCTATTTTCAAAAATATAGAAATTTCATCGGGTCAAGGAGTTGTTCAAAGTGAACCAAATTGATATCCCAGACTACCAGTACTAATTAGGTTGTTATGCAAAAAGAATGGTCAGCCTAACTTTCCTAGAAAAAAGTTAGTTTTTCATACGGAAATTTGCTATTATTTCGTTTCAATTGCAATTATTGAATTTTAAAAATAGGTATCTTTCGTCGGGTCAAGGAATTGTCGAAATCGAACCAAACCTGGTATGGAGTATCCCCTGTAAATATAGAGTCTGAAACAAAAAGAGGTTTTGTTATAGCTTGCCTAGGAAAAAAGTTAGTTTTTCATTCGGAAATTTTGACTTATTCGCTTATTCTATTTTCAAAAATATAGAAATTTCATCGGGTCAAGGAGTTGTTCAAAGTGAACCAAATTGATATCCAAGACTACCAGTACTTTTTTTTGTTGTTATGCCAAAAGAATGGTCAGCCTAACTTTCCTAGCAAAAAAGTTAGTTTTTCATACGGAAATTTGCTATTATTTCGTTTCAATTGCAATTATTGAATTTTAAAAATAGGTCTATTTCGTCGGGTCAAGGAGTTGTCCAAATAGAACAAAACTTGGTATGGAGTGTCCCCTGTATTTTTAGAGTCTGAAACAAAAAGAGGTTTTGTTATAGCTTGCCTAGGAAAAAAGTTAGTTTTTCATACGCAAATTTTGACTTATTCGCTCATTCTATTTTCAAAAATATAGAAATTTCATCGGGCCAAGGAGTTGTTCAAAGTGAACCAAATTAATATCCCAGACTACCAGTACTAATTAGGTTGTTATGCCAAAAGAATGGTCAGCCTAACTTTCCTAGAAAAAAGTTAGTTTTTCATACGGAAATTTGCTATTATTTCGTTTCAATTGCAATTATTGAATTTTAAAAATAGGTATCTTTCGTCGGGTCAAGGAATTGTCGAAACCGAACCAAACCTGGTATGGAGTATCCCCTGTATATATAGAGTCTGAAACAAAAAGAGGTTTTGTTATAGCTTGCCTAGGAAAAAAGTTAGTTTTTCATTCGGAAATTTTGACTTATTCGCTTATTCTATTTTCAAAAATATAGAAATTTCATCGGGTCAAGGAGTTGTTCAAAGTGAACCAAATTGATATCCCAGACGGCCAGTAATATTTAGGTTGTAATGCAAAAAGAATGATCCGCCTAACTCTCCTAGAAAAAAGTTAGTTTTTCATACGGAAATTTGCTATTATTTCGTTTCAATTGCAATTATTGAATTTTAAAAATAGGTCTATTTCGTCGGGTCAAGGAGTTGTCCAAATAGAACAAAACTTGGTATGGAGTGTCCCCTGTTTTTTTAGAGTCTGAAACAAAAAGAGGTTTTGTTATAGCTTGCCTAGGAAAAAAGTTAGTTTTTCATACGCAAATTTTGACTTATTCGCTCATTCTATTTTCAAAAATATAGAAATTTCATCGGGCCAAGGAATTGTTCAAAGTGAACCAAATTAATATCCCAGACTACCAGTACTAATTAGGTTGTTATGCCAAAAGAATGGTCAGCCTAACTTTCCTAGAAAAAAGTTAGTTTTTCATACGGAAATTTGCTATTATTTCGTTTCAATTGCAATTATTGAATTTTAAAAATAGGTATCTTTCGTCGGGTCAAGGAATTGTCGAAATCGAACCAAACCTGGTATGGAGTATCCCCTGTATATATAGAGTCTGAAACAAAAAGAGGTTTTGTTATAGCTTGCCTAGGAAAAAAGTTAGTTTTTCATTCGGAAATTTTGACTTATTCGCTTATTCTATTTTCAAAAATATAGAAATTTCATCGGGTCAAGGAGTTGTTCAAAGTGAACCAAATTGATATCCCAGACGGCCAGTAATATTTAGGTTGTAATGCAAAAAGAATGATCCGCCTAACTCTCCTAGAAAAAAGTTAGTTTTTCATACGGAAAGTTGCGATTATTTCGTTTAAATTGCAATTATTGAGTTTTAAAAATAGGTCTTTTTCGTCGGATCAAGGAGTTGTCCAAATGGAACCGAATTCGGTATGGAGTATGCCCAGTGTATGTAGAGTCTAAAACAAAAAGAATTTTTGTCATAGCTTGCCTAGGAAAAAAGTTCGTAGTTCAATCGGAAATATCGACTTATTCTCTTATTCTATTTACAAAAATATAGAAATTTCATCGGGTCAAGGAATTGTTTAAAGTGAACCAAAATGATATCCCAGACTACCAGTACTATTTAGGTTGTAATGCGAAAAGAATGGTCCGCCTAACTTTCCTAAAAAAAGTTAATTTTTTATACGGAAAGTTGCGATTATTTCGTTTATATTGCAATTATTGAATTTTAAAAATAGGTCTTTTTCGTCGGATCAAGGAGTTGTCCAAATGGAACCGAATTCGGTATGGAGTATGCCCAGTGTATGTAGAGTCTAAAACAAAAAGAAATTTTGTCATAGCTTGCCTGGGAAAAATGTTCGTAGTTCAATCGGAAATATCGACTTATTCGCTTATTCTATTTTCAAAAATATAGAAATTTTATCGGATCAAGGAGTTATTTAAAGTGAACCAAATTGATATCCCAGACTACCAGTACTATTTAGGTTGTAATGCAATAAGAATGGTCCGCCTAACTTTCCTAGAAAAAAAGTTAGTTTTTTATACGGAAAGTTGCGATTATTTCGTTTATTTTGCAATTATTGAATTTTAAAAATAGGTCTATTTTGTCGGGTCGAGGAGTTGTCCAAATCGCACCAAACCTGGCATGTAGTATCTCTTGTGTACCTAGAGTCTAAAACAAAAAAATTTTTGCCATAGCTTGCCTAGGAAAAAAGTTAGTTTTTCATACGGAAAATTGCGAAATTCGCGATTAGCAAATTTTAACTATAGTTTTTTTTGATAGGGTCAAAGAGTTGTCCAAAGTGAAAAAAGAGTTGTCCAAAGTCGGTATGGAGTTTCCTATGCGTACCTAGAGTGTTAGCCAAAAAGATTTTTTGCTATAGCTTGCCTAGGAAAAAAGTTAGTTTTTCAAACGGAAATTTGCGATTTACTCAAATCATTAATTTTGATATATAGTATTTTTCATTGGGTCAAGGAGTTGTTCAAATCGAACCAAACTCGGTATGGAGAATCCCATAGGTACTTGGAGTGTAGGACAGAAAGTTTTTTTGGTATAGCTGGCCTAGCAAAAAAGTTGGGTTTTCGTACGGAAATTTCCGATTAATTCGAATAATTACTTTTAATTAATTTTTAATAATAGGTCGTTTTGATTAGGTCATAGAGTTGTCCAAAGTGAACCAAACTTGGTATGGAGTTTCCTATCTGTACTTAGAGTGTAAAGCAAAAAGAGTTTTTGCTATAGCTTGCCTAGAAAAAAGTTAGTTTTTCATACGGAAATTTGCGATTTATTCAAATCATTAATTTTGATATATAGTATTTTTCATTGGGTCAAGGAGTTGTCCAAATCGAACCAAACTCGGTATGGAGAACCTCATAGGTATCTGGAGTGTAGGACAAAAAGATTTTTTTCTATAGCTGGCCCAGCAAAAAAGTTGTGTTTTCGTACGGAAATTTCCGATTAATTCGAATAATTAATTTTAAATAATTTTTAAAAGTAGGTCTATTTCGTCGGGTCAAGGAGTTGTCGAAATCAAACCAAACTTGGTATGGAGTATCCGCGTATTATATAGAGTCTGAAACAAAAAGATTTTTTGCTATAGCTTGCCTAGAAAAAAGTTAGTTTCTCATACGGAAATTTTGACTTATTCGCTTATTCTATTTTCAAAAATATAGTAATTTCATCGGGTCAAGGAGTTGTTCAAAGTGAACCAAATTGATATCCCAGACTACCAGTACTATTTAGGTTGTAATGCAATAAGAATGGTCCGCCTAACTTTCCTAGAAAAAAAGTTAGTTTTTTATACGGAAAGTTGCGATTATTTCGTTTATTTTGCAATTATTGAATTTTAAAAATAGGTCTATTTTGTCGGGTCGAGGAGTTGTCCAAATCGCACCAAACCTGGCATGTAGTATCTCTTGTGTACCTAGAGTCTAAAACAAAAAAATTTTTGCCATAGCTTGCCTAGGAAAAAAGTTAGTTTTTCATACGGAAAATTGCGAAATTCGCGATTAGCAAATTTTAACTATAGTTTTTTTTGATAGGGTCAAAGAGTTGTCCAAAGTGAAAAAAGAGTTGTCCAAAGTCGGTATGGAGTTTCCTATGCGTACCTAGAGTGTTAGCCAAAAAGATTTTTTGCTATAGCTTGCCTAGGAAAAAAGTTAGTTTTTCAAACGGAAATTTGCGATTTACTCAAATCATTAATTTTGATATATAGTATTTTTCATTGGGTCAAGGAGTTGTTCAAATCGAACCAAACTCGGTATGGAGAATCCCATAGGTACTTGGAGTGTAGGACAGAAAGTTTTTTTGGTATAGCTGGCCTAGCAAAAAAGTTGGGTTTTCGTACGGAAATTTCCGATTAATTCGAATAATTACTTTTAATTAATTTTTAATAATAGGTCGTTTTGATTAGGTCATAGAGTTGTCCAAAGTGAACCAAACTTGGTATGGAGTTTCCTATCTGTACTTAGAGTGTAAAGCAAAAAGAGTTTTTGCTATAGCTTGCCTAGAAAAAAGTTAGTTTTTCATACGGAAATTTGCGATTTATTCAAATCATTAATTTTGATATATAGTATTTTTCATTGGGTCAAGGAGTTGTCCAAATCGAACCAAACTCGGTATGGAGAACCTGATAGGTATCTGGAGTGTAGGACAAAAAAATTTTTTTCTATAGCTGGCCCAGCAAAAAAGTTGTGTTTTCGTACGGAAATTTCCGATTAATTCGAATAATTAATTTTAAATAATTTTTAAAAGTAGGTCTATTTCGTCGGGTCAAGGAGTTGTCGAAATCAAACCAAACTTGGTATGGAGTATCCGCGTATTATATAGAGTCTGAAACAAAAAGATTTTTTGCTATAGCTTGCCTAGAAAAAAGTTAGTTTCTCATACGGAAATTTTGACTTATTCGCTTATTCTATTTTCAAAAATATAGTAATTTCATCGGGTCAAGGAGTTGTTCAAAGTGAACCAAATTGATATCCCAGACTGCCAGTACTATTTAGGTTGTTATGCAGAAAGAATGGTCAGCCTAACTTTCCTAGAAAAAAGTTAGTTTTTCATACGGAAATTTGCTATTATTTCGTTTCAATTGCAATTATTGAATTTTAAAAATAGGTCTATTTCGTCGGGTCAAGGAGTTGTCCAAATCGAACCAAAGTTGGTATGAAGTATCTCCTGTATATATAGAGTCTGAAACGAAAAGAGTTTTTGCTATAGCTTGCCTGGGAAAAAAGTTAGTTTTTCATACGGAAATTTTGGTTTATTCGCTTATTCTATTTTCAAAAATATAGAAATTTCATCGGGTCAAGGAGTTGTTCAAAGTGAACCAAATTGATATCCCAGACTACCAGTACTATTTAGGTTGTTATGCAAAAAGAATGGTCAGCCTAACTTTCCTAGAAAAAAGTTAGTTTTTCATACGGAAGTTTGCTATTATTTCGTTTCAATTGCAATTATTGAATTTTAAAAATAGGTCTATTTCGTCGGGTCAAGGAGTTGTCCAAATCGAACCAAACTTGGTATGGAGTATCCCCTGTATATATAGAGTCTGAAACAAAAAGAGTTTTTGCTATAGCTTGCCTAGTAAAAAAGTTAGTTTTCATACGAAAATTTTGACTTATTCTCTTATTCTATTTACAAAAATATAGAAATTTCATCGGGTAAACGAATTGTTTAAAGTGAACCAAAATGATATCCTAGACTACCAGTACTATTTACGTTGTAATGCAAAAAGAATTGTCCGCCTAACTTTCCTAAAAAAAGTTAGTTTTTTATACGGAAAGTTGCGATTATTTCGTTTATATTGCAATTATTGAATTTTAAAAATAGGTTTTTTTCGTCGGATCAAGGAGTTGTCCAAATGGAACCAAATACGATATGGAGTATGCCCAGTGTATGTAGAGTCTGAAACAAAAAGAAATTTTGCCATAGCTTGCCTAGGAAAAAAGTTAGTTTTTCAAACGGAAAGTTGCGATTATTTCGTTTAATTTGCAATTATTGAATTTTAAAATGTAGGTCTATTTTGTCGGCTCGAGGAGTTGTCCAAATCGAACCAAACTTGGCATGTAGTATCTCTTGTGTACCTAGATTCTAAAACAAAAAGAAATTTTGCCATAGCTTGCCTAGGAAAATAGTAAGTTTTTCATACGGAAATTTGCGAGTTATTCAAATCATTAATTTTGATATATAGTATTTTTCATTGGGTCAAGGAGTTGTTCAAATCGAACCACACTCAGTTTGGAGAATCTCATAGGTACCTAGAGTGTAAAGCAAAACCATTTTTTGCTATAGCTTGCCTAGGAAAAAAGTTAGTTTTTCATACGGAAATTTGCGATTTATTCAAATCATTAATTTTGATATATAGTATTTTTCATTGGGTCAAGGAGTTGTTCAAATCGAACCACACTCAGTATGGAGAATCTCATAGGTACCTAGAGTGTAAAGCAAAACGATTTTTTGCTATAGCTTGCCTGGGAAAAAAGTTAGCTTTTCCTACGGAAATTTTCGAATTTCGCGATTAGCGAATTTTAACTATAGTTATTTTTGATAGGGTCATAGAGTTGTCCAAAGTGAACCAAACTTGGTAGGGAGTTTCCTATGTGTACCTAGAGTGTAAACCAAAAAGATTTTTTTGCTATAGCTTGCCTAGGAAAAAAGTTAAATTTTCATACGGAAATTATGACTTATTCGCTTGTTCTATTTTCAAAAATATAGAAATTTCATTGGGTCAAGGAGTTGTTCAAAGTGAACCAAAATGATATCCCAGACTACCAGTACTATTTAAGTTGTAATGCAAAAAGAATGATCCGCCTAACTTTCCTAAAAAAAGTTAATTTTTTATACGGAAAGTTGCGATTATTTCGTTTATGTTGCAATTATTGAATTTTAAAAATGGGTCTTTTTCGTCGGATCAAGGAGTTGTCCAAATGGAACCAAATTCGGTATGAATTACGCCCAGTGTATGTAGAGTCTAAAACAAAAAGAATTTTTGTCATAGCTTGCCTAGGAAAAAAGTTCGTAGTTCAATCGGAAATATCGACTTATTCGCTTATTCTATTTTCATAAATATAGAAATTTTATCGGATCAAGGAGTTGTTTAAAGTGAACCAAAATGATATCCCAGACTACCAGTACTATTTAAGTTGTAATGCAAAAAGAATGGTCCGCCTAACTTTCCTAGAAAAAAGTTAGTTTTTCATACGGAAAGTTGCGATTATTTCGTTTAAATTGCAATTATTGAATTTTAAAAATAGGTCTTTTTCGTCGGATCAAGGAGTTGTCCAAATGGAACCAAATTCGGTATGGAGTATGCCCAGTGTATGTAGACTCTAAAACAAAAAGAAATTTTGCCATAGCTTGCCTAGGAAAAAAGTTAGTTTTTCATACGGAAAGTTGCGATTATTTCGTTCAAATTGCAATTATTGAATTTTAAAAATAGGTCTATTTTGTCGGCTCGAGGAGTTGTCCAAATCGAACCAAACTCGGTATGGAGAACCTCATAGGTACCTGGAGTGTAGGACAAAAAGATTTTTTTCTATAGCTGGCCCAGCAAAAAAGTTGTGTTTTCGTACGGAAATTTCCGATTAATTCGAATAAATAATTTTAAATAATTTTTAAAAGTAGGTCTATTTCGTCGGGTCAAGGAGTTGTCGAAATCAAACCAAACTTGGTATGGAGTATCCGCTTATTATATAGAGTCTGAAACAAAAAGATTTTTTGCTATAGCTTGCCTAGAAAAAAGTTAGTTTCTCATACGGAAATTTTGACTTATTCGCTTATTCTATTTTCAAAAATATAGTAATTTCATCGGGTCAAGGAGTTGTTCAAAGTGAACCAAATTGATATCCCAGACTGCCAGTACTATTTAGGTTGTTATGCAGAAAGAATGGTCAGCCTAACTTTCCTAGAAAAAAGTTAGTTTTTCATACGGAAATTTGCTATTATTTCGTTTCAATTGCAATTATTGAATTTTAAAAATAGGTCTATTTCGTCGGGTCAAGGAGTTGTCCAAATCGAACCAAAGTTAGTATGAAGTATCCCCTGTATATATAGAGTCTGAAACGAAAAGAGTTTTTGCTATAGCTTGCCTGGGAAAAAAGTTAGTTTTTCATACGGAAATTTTGGTTTATTCGCTTATTCTATTTTCAAAAATATAGAAATTACATCGGGTCAAGGAGTTGTTCAAAGTGAACCAAATTGTAATCCCAGACTACCAGTACTATTTAGGTTGTTATGCAAAAAGAATGGTCAGCCTAACTTTCCTAGAAAAAAGTTAGTTTTTCATACGGAAAGTTTCGATTATTTCGTTTAAATTGCAATTATTGAATTTTAAAAATAGGTATTTTTCGTCGGATCAAGGAGTTGTCCAAATGGAACCAAATTCGGTATGGAGTATGCCCAGTGTATGTAGAGTCTAAAACAAAAAGAAATTTTGCCATAGCTTGCCTAGGAAAAAAGTTAGTTTTTCATACGGAAAGTTGCGATTATTTCGTTCAAATTGCAATTATTGAATTTTAAAAATAGGTCTATTTTGTCGGCTCGAGGAGTTGTCCAAATCGAACCAAACTCGGTATGGAGAACCACATAGGTACCTGGAGTGTAGGACAAAAAGATTTTTTTCTATAGCTGGCCCAGCAAAAAAGTTGTGTTTTCGTACGGAAATTTCCGATTAATTCGAATAATTAATTTTAAATAATTTTTAAAAGTAGGTCTATTTCGTCGGGTCAAGGAGTTGTCGAAATCAAACCAAACTTGGTATGGAGTATCCGCTTATTATATAGAGTCTGAAACAAAAAGATTTTTTGCTATAGCTTGCCTAGAAAAAAAGTTAGTTTCTCATACGGAAATTTTGACTTATTCGCTTATTCTATTTTCAAAAATATAGTAATTTCATCGGGTCAAGGAGTTGTTCAAAGTGAACCAAATTGATATCCTAGACTGCCAGTACTATTTAGGTTGTTATGCAGAAAGAATGGTCAGCCTAACTTTCCTAGAAAAAAGTTAGTTTTTCATACGGAAATTTGCTATTATTTCGTTTCAATTGCAATTATTGAATTTTAAAAATAGGTCTATTTCGTCGGGTCAAGGAGTTGTCCAAATCGAACCAAAGTTAGTATGAAGTATCCCCTGTATATATAGAGTCTGAAACAAAAAGAGTTTTTGCTATAGCTTGCCTGGGAAAAAAGTTAGTTTTTCATACGGAAATTTTGGTTTATTCGCTTATTCTATTTTCAAAAATATAGAAATTTCGTCGGGTCAAGGAGTTGTTCAAAGTGAACCAAATTGATATCCCAGACTACCAGTACTATTTAGGTTGTTATGCAAAAAGAATGGTCAGCCTAACTTTCCTAGAAAAAAGTTAGTTTTTCATACGGAAATTTGCTATTATTTCGTTTCAATTGCAATTATTGAATTTTAAAAATAGATCTATTTCGTCGGGTCAAGGAGCTGTCCAAATCGAAACAAACTTGGTATAGAGTATCCCCTGTATATATAGAGTCTGAAACAAAAAGAGTTTTTGCTATAGATTGCCTGGGAAAAAAGTTAGTTTTTCATACGGAAATTTTGGTTTATTCGCTTATTCTATTTTCAAAAATATAGAAATTTCATCGGGTCAAGGAGTTGTTCAAAGTGAACCAAATTGATATCCCAGACTGCCAGTACTATTTAGGTTGTTATGCAGAAAGAATGGTCAGCCTAACTTTCCTAGAAAAAAAGTTAGTTTCTCATACGGAAATTTTGACTTATTCGCTTATTCTATTTTCAAAAATATAGTAATTTCATCGGGTCAAGGAGTTGTTCAAAGTGAACCAAATTAATATCCCAGACTGCCAGTATTATTTAGGTTGTTATGCAGGAAGAATGGTCAGCCTAACTTTCCTAGAAAAAAGTTAGTTTTTCATACGGAAATTTGCTATTATTTCGTTTCAATTGCAATTATTGAATTTTAAAAATAGGTCTATTTCGTCGGGTCAAGGAGTTGTCGAAATCAAACCAAACTTGGTATGGAGCATCCGCTTATTATATAGAGTCTGAAACAAAAAGATTTTTTGCTATAGCTTGCCTAGAAAAAAAGTTAGTTTCTCATACGGAAATTTTGACTTATTCACTTATTCTCTTTTCAAAAATATAGTAATTTCATCGGGTCAAGGAGTTGTTCAAAGTGAACCAAATTGATATCCCAGACTGCCAGTACTGTTTAGGTTGTTATGCAGAAAGAATGGTCAGCCTAAATTTCCTAGAAAAAAGTTAGTTTTTCATACGGAAATTTGCTATTATTTCGTTTCAATTGCAATTATTGAATTTTAAAAATAGGTCTATTTCGTCGGGTCAAGGAGTTGTCCAAATCGAACCAAAGTTGGTATGAAGTATCCCCTGTATATATAGAGTCTGAAACAAAAAGAGTTTTTGCTATAGCTTGCCTGGGAAAAAAGTTAGTTTTTCATACGGAAATTTTGGTTTATTCGCTTATTCTATTTTCAAAAATATAGAAATTTCATCGGGTCAAGGAGTTGTTGAAAATGAACCAAATTGATATCCCAGACTACCAGTACTATTTAGGTTGTTATGCAAAAAGAATGGTCAGCCTAACTTTCCTAGAAAAAAGTTAGTTTTTCATACGGAAATTTGCTATTATTTCGTTTCAATTGCAATTATTGAATTTTAAAAATAGGTCTATTTCGTCGGGTCAAGGAGTTGTCCAAATCAAACCAAACTTGGTATGGAGTATCCCCTGTATACATAGAGTCTGAAACAAAAAGAGTTTTTGCTATAGCTTGCCTAGTAAAAAAGTTAGTTTTCATACGAAAATTTTGACTTATTCTCTTATTCTATTTACAAAAATATAGAAATTTCATCGGGTCAAGGAATTGTTTAAAGTGAACCAAAATGATATCCCAGACTACCAGTACTATTTAGGTTGTAATGCAAAAAGAATGGTCCGCCTAACTTTCCTAAAAAAGTTAATTTTTTATACGGAAAGTTGCGATTATTTCGTTTATATTGCAATTATTGAATTTTAAAAATAGGTCTTTTTCGTCGGATCAAGGAGTTGTCCAAATGGAACCAAATTCGGTATGAAGTATGCCCAGTGTATGTAGAGTCTAAAACAAAAAGAATTTTATGTCATAGCTTGCCTAGAAAAAAAGTTCGTAGTTCAATCGGAAATATCGACTTATTCGCTTATTCTATTTTCAAAAATATAGAAATTTTATCGGATCAAGGAGTTGTTTAAAGTGAACCAAAATGATATCCCAGACTACCAGTACTATTTAAGTTGTAATGCAAAAAGAATGGTCCGCCTAACTTTCCTAGAAAAAAAGTTAGTTTTTTATACGCAAAGTTGCGATTATTTCGTTTATATTGCAATTATTGAATTTTAAAAATAGGTCTTTTTCGTCGGATCAAGGAGTTGTCCAAATGGAACCAAATTCGATACGGAGTATGCCCAGTGTATGTAGAGTCTGAAACAAAAAGAAATTTTGCCATAGCTTGCCTAGGAAAAAAGTTAGTTTTTCATACGGAAAGTTGCGATTATTTCGTTTAAGTTGCAATTATTGAATTTTAAAAGTAGGTCTATTTTGTCGGCTCGAGGAGTTGTCGAAATCAAACCAAACTTGGTATGGAGTATCCGCTTATTATATAGAGTCTGAAACAAAAAGATTTTTTGCTATAGCTTGCCTAGAAAAAAAGTTAGTTTCTCATACGGAAATTTTGACTTATTCGCTTATTCTATTTTCAAAAATATAGTAATTTCATCGGGTCAAGGAGTTGTTCAAAGTGAACCAAATTGATATCCCAGACTGCCAGTACTATTTAGGTTGTTATATAGAAAGAATGGTCAGCCTAACTTTCCTAGAAAAAAGTTAGTTTTTCATACGGAAATTTGCTATTATTTCGTTTCAATTGCAATTATTGAATTTTAAAAATAGGTCTATTTCGTCGGGTCAAGGAGTTGTCCAAATCGAACCAAAGTTGGTATGAAGTATCCCCTGTATATATAGAGTCTGAAACAAAAAGAGTTTTTGCTATAGCTTGCCTGGGAAAAAAGTTAGTTTTTCATACGGAAATTTTGGTTTATTCGCTTATTCTATTTTCAAAAATATAGAAATTTCATCGGGTCAAGGAGTTGTTCAAAGTGAACCAAATTGATATCCCAGACTACCAGTACTATTTAGGTTGTTATGCAAAAAGAATGGTCAGCCTAACTTTCCTAGAAAAAAGTTAGTTTTTCATACGGAAATTTGCTATTATTTCGTTTCAATTGCAATTATTGAATTTTAAAAATAGATCTATTTCGTCGGGTCAAGGAGCTGTCCAAATCGAAACAAACTTGGTATAGAGTATCCCCGGTATATATAGAGTCTGAAACAAAAAGAGTTTTTGCTATAGCTTGCCTGGGAAAAAAGTTAGTTTTTCATACGGAAATTTTGGTTTATTCGCTTATTCTATTTTCAAAAATATAGAAATTTCATCGGGTCAAGGAGTTGTTCAAAGTGAACCAAATTGATATCCCAGACTGCCAGTACTATTTAGGTTGTTATGCAGAAAGAATGGTCAGCCTAACTTTCCTAGAAAAAAAGTTAGTTTCTCATACGGAAATTTGGACTTATTCGCTTATTCTATTTTCAAAAATATAGTAATTTCATCGGGTCAAGGAGTTGTTCAAAGTGAACCAAATTGATATCCCAGACTGCCAGTACTGTTTAGGTTGTTATGCAGAAAGAATGGTCAGCCTAAATTTCCTAGAAAAAAGTTAGTTTTTCATACGGAAATTTGCTATTATTTCGTTTCAATTGCAATTATTGAATTTTAAAAATAGGTCTATTTCGTCGGGTCAAGGAGTTGTCCAAATCGAACCAAAGTTGGTATGAAGTATCCCCTGTATATATAGAGTCTGAAACAAAAAGAGTTTTTGCTATAGCTTGCCTGGGAAAAAAGTTAGTTTTTCATACGGAAATTTTGGTTTATTCGCTTATTCTATTTTCAAAAATATAGAAATTTCATCGGGTCAAGGAGTTGTTCAAAGTGAACCAAATTGATATCCCAGACTACCAGTACTATTTAGGTTGTTATGCAAAAAGAATGGTCAGCCTAACTTTCCTAGAAAAAAGTTAGTTTTTCATACGGAAATTTGCTATTATTTCGTTTCAATTGCAATTATTGAATTTTAAAAATAGATCTATTTCGTCGGGTCAAGGAGCTGTCCAAATCGAAACAAACTTGGAATAGAGTATCCCCGGTATATATAGAGTCTGAAACAAAAAGAGTTTTTGCTATAGCTTGCCTGGGAAAAAAGTTAGTTTTTCATACGGAAATTTTGGTTTATTCGCTTATTCTATTTTCAAAAATATAGAAATTTCATCGGGTCAAGGAGTTGTTCAAAGTGAACCAAATTGATATCCCAGACTGCCAGTACTATTTAGGTTGTTATGCAGAAAGAATGGTCAGCCTAACTTTCCTAGAAAAAAAGTTAGTTTCTCATACGGAAATTTGGACTTATTCGCTTATTCTATTTTCAAAAATATAGTAATTTCATCGGGTCAAGGAGTTGTTCAAAGTGAACCAAATTGATATCCCAGACTACCAGTACTATTTAGGTTGTTATGCAAAAAGAATGGTCAGCCTAACTTTCCTAGAAAAAAGTTAGTTTTTCATACGGAAGTTTGCTATTATTTCGTTTCAATTGCAATTATTGAATTTTCAAAAATAGGTCTATTTCGTCGGGTCAAGGAGTTGTCCAAATCAAACCAAACTTGGTATGGAGTATCCCCTGTATACATAGAGTCTGAAACAAAAAGAGTTTTTGCTATAGCTTGCCTGGGAAAAAAGTTAGTTTTTCATACGGAAATTTTGGTTTATTCGCTTATTCTATTTTCAAAAATATAGAAATTTCATCGGGTCAAGGAGTTGTTCAAAATGAACCAAATTGATATCCCAGACTACCAGTACTATTTAGGTTGTTATGCAAAAAGAATGGTCAGCCTAACTTTCCTAGAAAAAAGTTAGTTTTTCATACGGAAGTTTGCTATTATTTCGTTTCAATTGCAATTATTGAATTTTAAAAATAGGTCTATTTCGTCGGGTCAAGGAGTTGTCCAAATCAAACCAAACTTGGTATGGAGTATCCCCTGTATACATAGAGTCTGAAACAAAAAGAGTTTTTGCTATAGCTTGCCTAGTAAAAAAGTTAGTTTTCATACGAAAATTTTGACTTATTCTCTTATTCTATTTACAAAAATATAGAAATTTCATCGGGTCAAGGAATTGTTTAAAGTGAACCAAAATGATATACCAGACTACCAGTACTATTTAGGTTGTAATGCAAAAAGAATGGTCCGCCTAACTTTCCTAAAAAAAGTTAATTTTTTATACGGAAAGTTGCGATTATTTCGTTTATATTGCAATTATTGAATTTTAAAAATAGGTCTTTTTCGTCGGATCAAGGAGTTGTCCAAATGGAACCAAATTCGGTATGAAGTATGCCCAGTGTATGTAGAGTCTAAAACAAAAAGAATCTTTGTCATAGCTTGTCTAGGAAAAAAGTTCGTAGTTCAATCGGAAATATCGACTTATTCGCTTATTCTATTTTCAAAAATATAGAAATTTTATCGGGTCAAGGAATTGTTTAAAGTGAACCAAAATGATATCCCAGACTACCAGTACTATTTAGGTTGTAATGCAAAAAGAATGGTCCGCCTAACTTTCCTAAAAAAAGTTAATTTTTTATACGGAAAGTTGCGATTATTTCGTTTATATTGCAATTATTGAATTTTAAAAATAGGTCTTTTTCGTCGGATCAAGGAGTTGTCCAAATGGACCCAAATTCGGTATGAAGTATGCCCAGTGTATGTAGAGTCTAAAACAAAAAGAATTTTTGTCATAGCTTGCCTAGGAAAAAGTTCGTAGTTCAATCGGAAATATCGACTTATTCGCTTATTCTATTTTCAAAAATATAGAAATTTTATCGGATCAAGGAGTTGTTTAAAGTGAACCAAAATGATATCCCAGACTACCAGTACTATTTAAGTTGTAATGCAAAAAGAATGGTCTGCCTAACTTTCCTAGAAAAAAAGTTAGTTTTTTATACGCAAAGTTGCGATTATTTCGTTTATATTGCAATTATTGAATTTTAAAAATAGGTCTTTTTCGTCGGATCAAGGAGTTGTCCAAATGGAACCAAATTCGATATGGAGTATGCCCAGTGTATGTAGAGTCTGAAACAAAAAGAAATTTTGCCATAGCTTGCCTAGGAAAAAAGTTAGTTTTTCATACGGAAAGTTGCGATTATTTCGTTTAAGTTGCAATTATTGAATTTTAAAAGTAGGTCTATTTTGTCGGCTCGAGGAGTTGTCCAAATCGAACCAAACTTGGCATGTAGTATCTCTTGTGTACCTAGATTCTAAAACAAAAAGAAATTTTGCCATAGCTTGCCTAGGAAAATAGTTAGTTTTTCATACGGAAATTTGCGAATTTCGCGATTAGCGAATTTTAACTATAGTTATTTTGATACGGTCATAGAGTTGTCCAAAGTGAACCAAACTCAGTATGGAGTTTCCTATGTGTACCTTAAGTGTTAGCCAAAAAGATTTTTTGCTATAGCTTGCCTAGGAAAAAAGTTAGTTTTTCATACGGAAATTTGCGAGTTATTCAAATCATTAATTTTGATATATAGTATTTTTCATTGGGTCAAGGAGTTGTTCAAATCGAACCACACTCAGTATGGAGAATCTCATAGGTACCTAGAGTGTAAAGCAAAACGATTTTTTGCTATAGCTTGCCTAGGAAAAAAGTTAGTTTTTCATACGGAAATTTGCGATTTATTCAAATCATTAATTTTGATATATAGTATTTTTCATTGGGTCAAGGAGTTGTTCAAATCGAACCAAACTTGGTTTGGAGAATCCCATGGGTACTTAGAAGGTACGAGAAAAAAAATTTTTGCTATAGCTTGCCTGGGAAAAAAGTTAGCTTTTCCTACGGAAATTTTCGAATTTCGCGATTAGCGAATTTTAATTATAGTTATTTTTGATAGGGTCATAGAGTTGTCCAAAGTGAACCAAACTCGGTAGGGAGTTTCCTATGTGTACCTAGAGTGTAAACCAAAAAGATTTTTTTGCTATATCTTGCCTAGGAAAAAAGTTAAATTTTCATACGGAAATTATGACATATTCGCTTGTTCTATTTTCAAAAATATAGAAATTTCATTGGGTCAAGGAGTTGTTCAAAGTGAACCAAATTGATATCCCAGATGGCCAGTAATATTTAGGTTGTAATGCAAAAAGAATGGTCTGCCTAACTCTCCTAGAAAAAAAGTTAGTTTTTCATACGGAAAGTTGCGATTATTTCGTTTAAATTGCAATTATTGAATTTTAAAAATAGGTCTTTTTCGTCGGATCAAGGAGTTGTCCAAATGGAACCAAATTCGGTATGGAGTATGCCCAGTGTATGTAGAGTCTAAAACAAAAAGAAAATTTTGCCATAGCTTGCCTAGGAAAAAAGTTAGTTTTTCATACGGAAAGTTGCGATTATTTCGTTCAAATTGCAATTATTGAATTTTAAAAATAGGTCTATTTTGTCGGCTCGAGGATTTGTCCAAATCGAACCAAACTTGGCATGTAGTATCTCTTGTGTACCTAGATTCTAAAACCAAAAGAAATTTTGCCATAGCTTGCCTAGGAAAATAGTTAGTTTTTCATACGGAAATTTGCGAATTTCGCGATTAGCGAATTTTAACTATAGTTATTTTTGATAGGGTCATAGAGTTGTCCAAAGTGAACCAAACTCGGTATGGAGTTTCCTATGTGTACCTAAAGTGTTAGCCAAAAAAATTTTTTGCTATAGCTTGCCTAGGAAAAAAGTTAGTTTTTCATACGGAAATTTGCGAGTTATTCAAATCATTAATTTTGATATATAGTATTTTTCATTGGGTCAAGGAGTTGTTCAAATCGAACCACACTCAGTATGGAGAATCTCATAAGTACCTAGAGTGTAAAGCAAAATGATTTCTTGCTATAGCTTGCCTAGGAAAAAAGTTAGTTTTTCATACGGAAATTTGCGATTTATTCAAATCATTAATTTTGATATATAGTATTTTTCATTGGGTCAAGGAGTTGTTCAAATCGAACCAAACTCGGTATGGAGAATCCCATGGGTACCTAGAGTGTAAGAGAAAAAAAATTTTTTGCTATAGCTTGCCTGGGAAAAAAGTTAGCTTTTCCTACGGAAATTTTCGAATTTCGCGATTAGCGAATTTTAACTATAGTTATTTTTGATAGGGTCATAGAGTTGTCCAAAGTGAACCAAACTCGGTAGGGAGTTTTCTATGTGTACCTAGAGTGTAAACCAAAAAAATTTTTTTGCTATAGCTTGCCTAGGAAAAAATTTAGTTTTTCATACGTAAATTTGCGATTTATTCAATTCAATAATTTTGATATATAGTATTTTTCATTGGGTCAAGGAGTTGTTCAAAGTCAAACCAAACTCGGTATGGAGAATCTCATAGATACCTAAAGTGTAAACCAAAAAATTTTTTGCTATAGCTTTTCTAGGAAAAAAGTTAGCTTTTCATACGGAAAGTTGCGAATTTCGCGATTAGCGAATTTTAACTATAGTTATTTTTGATAGGATCATAGAGTTGTCCAAATTGAACCAAACTTGGTATGGAGTGTCCCAAGTGTATATAGAATCTATGGGGAAAAAGATTTTTGGTATTGCTTGCCTCTGGAAAAAGGTACTTCTTTCTTTATTTTGTTTTATCTAATATATTTTGTAATTTATTATGTTTTTGTTATTGTTTCCGACAGTTCTTAGCTATTTTATTGTTTGCTTTTGTTTTGTTTTGTTTTGTCTTGTTTTGTTTTGGAGATAGAGTTTAGGCCTGGTTTTTTGCCAGTGCTTTGCTCAAAAATCTCCTATAGTTGAATGTTCATAACCCCGCCGTAGCCGGTCCCCAGCCCTGTTGAGATAAGGAGGAGGGAAACACACCCAAATCATAATGGAAAAATCTCAAGAGTTGATTTTTTTAAATCAAATTTAGATATTTCCGACACTGCTGTAGCTAAATATATTTATAGACTCATTTAGTGCATCGCGTGCTTTCTGGACGGTTTACGGGCCGAGGATTTTGCCGAAAAATAACGGGGAAAAGAGTGTAAAGAGTGTAAAAAAATAACATTTTTAAACCGTTAGTGCCCCCCTTATTACGGGTGGAATTGCATATTAAAGTGTAATTTACGGGTGTAAATTATAGAAAAAGAGTGTAAAAAGAGTGTAAAAATAATATTTTTACACCGTTAGTGCCCCCCTTATTAAGGGTGGAATTGCATATTAAAGTGTAATTTGCGGGTGTAAACTTTAGAAAAAGAGTGTAATGAAGAGTGTAAAAATAAGTTTTAACGGTGTAATAAAGAGTGTAAAAATGAGTTTTAACGGTGTAATCTAAAGAGTGTAAAAATAAGTTATTCCACTCTTTTTCCACCGTTAAATCTTTAATTACACCACTAAAATTACACTTTAATATGCAATTCCACGCTTAATAAGGGGGGCACTAACGGTGTAAAAATATTATTTGTACACTCTTTACACTCTTTTCCCCGTTATTTTTGGGCAAAATCTTCGGCCCGGGAATATAGTCGGTTTCCGATTCCACTCTCCACAGGTTGCCATAGTTGCAAAAAGCGACAGAAGTGCAGTTTTCTTTATGCAACAAGTTCTGCGAGAAGGTCTAGAGGCATTCAGGTTTCTATGTTACAAAATGAACGCCGAAACGATATGAAATCATAATAAAATCATAAATGAATCAACCTGCTTGTCTTCGTGTGCCGTTTATGTACATGGAACTTTCGACATGGATGATCAACAGATTTCACCAGCCAGTCAATACTGAATAACTTCTACATTGACGAGGCGTTATAGATTTTCATGAGAGCAAAGGATGTCAGCATTAAAACATGCATCAAAGAGACGCTCAAACAATGTTTTTCTATGAAATGACACCGCCTATGACAATAAAACAAGGAAGGTTTGAACCAGTTTGAAATCTCAAGAACATTTTTTGTTTGCACGAGAACCTAGTATAATAACTTCAACGTTATTACTGGTCCGGTTCGCTACAAATATTTTCTGCCGTTTCGGTTAATTTTCCTGTTTTAATGTTGCCGTGCTCTCCCGTGCTTGCTAGAGAATCAGTCGCTGTAGCTATCTACTGTTGAGTTCTAACAGTTTGGAAACCTGATTCTTAAGTCTGCAGGGTTAAACGTCTCCAAGTATGTGTTTCAAATGTTTCGCAATAAATTTGCTGCAAAAGTTTTGAAACACGTTTAGCCCCGCAGACTTGTGAATTAGGGTTTCCAAACCAATAGAACTCAACAATAAATGGCTAAGACCAAAATTTTTGTTCAGCAACCACACACAATGCAGAAACGAGGAAACCGGTTTCATAACAGGGGCCTACTCAAAAAAATCTAAAAGAGCAAACTGCGTAAAAAAAATCAACAAATTTTCTTCAATGAAAACTACTGCTTAAGAAAACAACCACTTGCAAGGAAACAAGTGTTCAAGGATTATGCAATACACTACATAGCAGTAACGACGCCCAAAACGAGATGTTACTGATATCACAACAAAACAGCCTTCCAAGATTACGTAGAAATTGCAAATTTTCACAAACGAAAACGAAGATATGCGAGTCAGAGAAGGACCAAAACGCGCATAATATGTTCGACACAAATAAATTTCCGTTCCACTTTAAGTCCCCGATCACTTAACCAGTTAATTGTGGATGTTGCTCAAAACAATAGCGGTTATGACTTTGAGACAAAAAATTCCAGCCCTTACCTTACCTTACCTATAACAAAGTTTTTTTTTATCGATAGTCAATAATGCTTGAGAAAACTCAATCAGACATAATCCCTCTTCCATAGAAAGAGAACAGAACGTAATGCCAATGGGGTCTGATATTGCACACATTAACTTTGCCGGCGCCAAAGTGTACCTATTTCCTAAACTATGAGTCCATCTCGGCCGAGCCTTTTCATTGCACAAGCTTTTGCAATGTTAAAAAACAATAGCTCTCCATCTTTAATTATTTGGTTATTCGTACAGTGAGATTAACAGTTTGCAATAGTCTAGACACCGACTATTTTTTTTCACAGGACATCCAGAGCTCATAAACTACAAAAATGGAAAAAGTTTCTTCAGTCTCAAAAATTTTCTTAAACTTGTAAAGCATCAACATTCAAAAAGCTCCCTAATTTTTGCTACAAAACTTTGCCAATGGAAATAATTTTTGCACATTTTTGAGGTATACGGGAGCGAAAAATCAATCAACAAAGAGAATTTGTCTGATCGTCTTACGAAGTTCGCAACTCAAAGCACAAAAATTCAAAACCTTGTAACAGAAAATATTGATATACCTTTCAGTTCATCTATAATTTAAGTTTCATCAGATAACAACGGTTGCAAACCTTCTCAGTACACTTAACTTTCTTCTCTGACCACCACGTAGCTCTCTCATAGCTAATTTAATTAAAATCAAGGAAAAGATTTCATTTATTCCCAAGAACGTTCGAACCTCTTCGATAGTAGGACACTTCAAACCTAAAAAGCTGTGGTACAATTGGAGACCTTGTAGGTAATTGACTTCAACTGACTGAGATATGACATACTCCTGACTTGTATACCGTTCACCTGATGTCTTTTTGCCTCCGTCTGGAAAGGATGTAAATTTTTCTATGAAGCCTTATTTTACTTGAATGTTCATTCCCTTCACTAACTTATTCTAATTCAGTTGTTGTTATCTAGCTCTTCTTTTTAATCTAGAGATAATTCGAGTGAAAGTTCTCATGGCAAATTCTCAGAGTTGATTTGTATCAGCTTTCCACTACAAATTCAATAAGCCGTGATTTTAAGCATCACATCTGAATATGGGTTTGTGCCGCGAATCCAACAAATCTAAATTAAGCTGCATTAGCAACACAATTGCTAGTCTACCTATCGGAGTATCACATGGTGCAGTCAGCACTAAAAGAACGTGCTCTTCTCGGGACTGAGTCCCTTTGGTAAAGACCTACCTTGGAACCTCCATTAAAATAGGAGAGGTGGCGAATCAGTTTGAAGTTATCTCTTCTCCCAAAAGAGGGAATTTCAATCATAATTTTTTGCGAGGTACCTTTAGATAAAATGTCCCAAACACAAAAATTGATCTATGATGACGATGTGGACAATAGCACGGCTCAAAGCGAATGCGATTGCAAAACTCGAAACGAACAACTAAAAACACAATTCTAAACAAATATCAAAAAAATGATCCTGCGGGAATCTTGTGCGGCGACAGACCCTCGTAATTTAGTGGCATTAAAGCTTCCTCCCTTTCCCATCTTAGTCTAGACACGGAAAGCCGCAAAAAATATGTCGATTCACATGAACCAACTGTTAAAATTGAACAGATAACAACAAAGGAATTGTGAGATGGTCTTGAAAATGTCGTCACAAAACAAAGAAGCAAAACTTTCGGTCGCTATACTTTTCAACAGAAAATTAACTCAAAGGCAAACAGGTCGAAGAATTTTAAGATCGTGTGCAAGAACTTTTCCCTTAATTGTGTTCTTGGTATCCACGAGGAATCGATAATAAAACGAGATGTTAGCATCGCAAATATGTAAGATAGAGGGATGCATTGAAAATTTTTAAAGGAAAAACGAACTCATGAAAATTGCTAGAATTAGTCATCTGTGTAAAAATGAATAAACAAAACCAACTCAACTTTTTGGAAATTTCTGCCTACACGGTGACCGTTTCTAACTCCAATCCAACTGATAACAACATTCAAAACGCGTGGAACAATCCTCGTACACATCCAAGTAGCTACAAGCCGACTATTTGTCCCAACTGTTGCAAAACGTGGTCTCCTTGTCATCACTATAAATGTCCAGCACGAGGTAAATCTTGCAAAAATTGGGGTATAAACAATCATTTCGCCAAAGTTTGCCAAAAATGAAACACTCTATGAAACCAAAGCGCAGAGACAACAACGTAGAGGACGTACAATCTGAAGCCGCCAGAGCAGGAACATCAACCTCAGTAGATGAAAAAATTAATGAAACCGATAATATGCTAAAAAATCACAATGTCTATGATGCCAACTATGACTCTGATTACGATGACGTTGAAGACAACTACGCAGCAGTTATCACAGACGACCACAGCCTTAGGGAATTAGAACGATTTAATGTACAGGTTCACTCACGATTCCATCAGGGCATGAACAATTATCCATGAAAACCTAGCAAACGCATTGGTTCTGAACGAATAAAAAACAGTTTTTGGTTAAAGCCGTCAGTAATGCACAATTAAAAATTAATTTAGGAAGATGTAATCAAGATAATTGGTGTCATCATCACTACAAAAAAATGCAACAACTGGATGGCCAATGTGTTAAGTTCGCAGTAGCAGAAAACGGACATTGACAAATCATTGGACTATACTTCTTTTCTCAGCAAGGATTATCTTCGAATCACTCAAAACTATTTCTTTATGTTAACCTTATATTAATCTTATATTCTCAAAATCAAAAACCATTAATCACAAATAGCACTCGATTTTCCAGCTCACAACTCCCGTAATGATAAATCTCGCACACACACTGTAAAATCAACATTTCACAAAAAGTTTGTCCCAACTCAGCAGAAAGGACCCCGAATACAAATTAACCTTCAACCATTAGCAAATACCGAAAATAAAAAATAATTGACGAAAAACACATCCTAAAACTTGATAAATGTTCCAATAAAAACTTCATATCTTCTATTGTCACTACTGTTAAACGAAATAAAACTGTAAAAAGTGCTTTGGATTCTAAAATACTAATTAAATCGATTCATAAAAATATGTATCAGATGCCTAATATTTTGTACACACTGTTCAACAAAATATTAATGCAAACGCCTCAATTGAAATGGCACATTTTACTTCTCTGGATTTGAAGTACGCATACAGTCAGTTAAATTTAGATCCGGAAAGGCCCGGCCCTGCCGTTTCATTAAATTAAGTGGTGAGTGTACAGGTACCTCTCAATTTATCACTGGATTCTATTGTCACACTGACATTTCGGCGGCATTTCAAAAAGTCAAGGATCATACTTTATTTGGATTAAACGCACACATTGTTTATTAGATGATATTATTAATGTCAGTAGAAGATCTAAGGATGAACTACTAAAGTAAGTCTATCAAGGCATTAAAAAACTCGACGATGAGGAACTTCGAATCAACTTACCAAAGTGTCACTTTCCAAAAACAGAAATCGAACGGACTTGCTATATATTTAGTCATTCAGGAGTCTCTCCGTTTAATCCAAAAACATCAGCAATAGCCAATCTTTCCACACTGAAAAACCTTAAACAATTACTTTCATTTTTAGGCTCAGTACGTTACTTAGGCAAATTCATCCCCATTTTGTTTTTACAATTTTGTCTTCCATTACGCCCACTTTTGACAAAAAACACAAAATTTGAATGCAATGCTGAATTAGAATCAAACTTCCAACAAATTAAAAATTAGGTGTCAAATACATACAAAAACACACACTATAAACCGCACATGGAAAAATGTATCAAATGCGACGCATAATGCACAGGTTTACGTGCTGCATTAGAAAAACTTGCACCAACAAGCTAGCACAGAATAGCATTCAGATCACGCTTCCTCAATAGCAACAAGGAAAAATAAAGTGTCAATGAATTAGAACACTTGGAGGTAGTGTGCTCTGTAGAATATTTCAAATATTAACTATTTGGAAAATCATTTACTGTCATCACTGATGATAGAGCTGTATTGTCTCTCAAGAAAAAAAAGATCCATTAAATTATATAATAGTCGTCTAACACGTTGGATTAACCGATTATTAACTTTTGATTTTAATGTCGGACACATAAAAGGTGCTCTCTCTGCAAACTCAGCACAAATCCAACCTCAAAAACTCAATCAACCCTTCAATCAACCCACAATTTAGACATCGAAACAACACGCTCTTCAAACGAGGGAAAAACAACTCCAATCTGGATTTCTCAAAAGAGGAAGTGTTCGAGTATACCCTAACTCAACTCTTCACAAAAAAGCTTCCTTGCGGTGCTAACCACAAAAGATGCTGTTCTCAAGGAAGTACGTGATTGCATATTGCGAAACGACAAGCAACGGTGCAAAGATGTTAATCCATATATGCATTTGTACTTGCGCATCCTGCGCGAATGGTCAGTGTGAGTGGCATTGACGAAAAGGTAGCAACCCAAAAGGAGAAGGCAGTTCTATAATGCCTCCACTTAACCCAACGAGGAAGCTGGTGGATGATTTCCGTGGGCCATTACACCTTCTGGCGCTATATGCACAGGAAAATCTTAAAAAAGCGGCCAAATGCAAAACCCTATACGGATATAGATAAGAACCTCAAACACGTAATTCTGGCGACAAAGTAGAAACCAAATGAAAATTGTTCCCAGCGTAACAAAGAAAAGGAAATAGATTATGGAGGATCAATAGCAGATGAAAAAAATCAAGATATACATTTTCTAGCTTGTATAGATCGCTTTTCCAAATACCCGACAGTAGAAGTTTTTGAAAAAAACTAATGGTCCCAACGTTTTAAAATTTTAGAGAATAACTCAAAATTCACGGAGTACCTGAATTATTTGTTTAGATCAAGCTTGACAACTAATAAGAAATGCAATTTAAAATTTTTGCAAAAATATTAATTTGAACATAATAATTGCACCTTCAAATGACTACAGCGCAATTGGATTTTTAGAACGATTGATACAAACTGTTAAAAGACGATCAAGTTGTATAAAATTAACGAGTAAATCTGATACATTCACAATAAAAGATTCAATAAAGTCAATAGAATATAAATTACGCATATGTAAACAGAAGAGAACAAACTTAACACCTTTCCAAACACTTTTTAGATAGTCGAAGTCACCACTCAGCAACAGAAGCACATCACCCGATCATAAAAACTTAACATATGAAAACATTTTGAACCATTATTCATATACAATTCCAGTAGATGATTACAGTGGATGAAAAAAATGAGTCGTGGCAGAAAGAAGCGACATAATGATCGAAGGAGCCATGATGCGTGCCCAGGTAGACACCGGACGACGTTACAACGGTGACCAAAACAAATCAGTATCTCAATTTGTTTTGCACCCTGAGCAAAACAATCCTATTCCTCGCACAGAGAAATCTTTGGAACTGAAACTCGCAAGAAAAGTGACCAAGAGACCAAGAAAGAACTTCGGGGTTTTGTAGGATACCATTGCACCTGGAAGTGTAGTGACTAGTAGATCACCCACAACTACAGTGATCAGAGAGCCCGGAGTTCGAGAAGTCTGAAAAGAAGTGCAGATGGGACACTAAGATTCGCCAGAGACACGCAGACAGTCTTTCGGAAATTACCTCCACAAACAGCAATTTTTGAAAAGCCATGTCACCTTGCAAATCAAAGCCCCAACCACACGTGGAAGAAGTAATCCCAAACCAAATACTTCTGCTGCATCTTTCAATTCTACGTCTTATCCTCGATTGGTAAACGATTCAACAAAGCCCCGTATATTTTGGCTCTGAAAAATCCGTATGCGCGGTCAGTTTATTCGAAACAGTTCCCATCCCAAGATGACAACGGACTGAAGGTTTTGTAATAGCAACTATTATGCAGGAGGAAAGCAAGCAATCTTCGGCGGAGGAAACAAACTTCGAACCTCCTGTTGTCAGCCCTCCAGAGCCCTAAATCCGGCCAGCTACTACTTCTCCCTGGAGTACAACTACTCGGACTGTGAAAGGGAGATCAGCATGTCAGTGTTTAACGCTGAAGATCAAATCTGATTTAAAACTAAAACTCGTACTCGTGAATTCAGACTCCTTCTTCCAATTTCAATTTCATTTAGTTGCTTTCAATTTTAACTCCATTTGGTTGCATACTTTTTAAATAAGTCATTAAATCGTAACAATTTTCCAGTTTCCATTCATTTCATTGTTAATGTGTTCTCAATTTTGCGCTTATTTTCTAAATTTGGTAACATACCTAGGAAACTCACAGACCCAATTAATTTATATAATTATAAACGTGCTCTCCTTCTACATTTAGTGTTCAGAAAAAGTTGCTATCATGTGCAATATGTTTCAATTACTAATTATCACTAGTTATAATATCCAGCTGATATAAAATATTAGATATGATTACCAGTAAATGTTGTTACCAATTTATATTCATACTTTTTTTAAATTTTTGATGAAATCTCAACGCTCTGTACATTTTCTTGATTTATGTTTTAAATTTTGTTACCTTGAATAATTTGCCAAAGCGGTAGACATGTTGTACAATGGGAGATTTTGAACTAGATAATTGACCTCAGCTCGCTGATGTATGATATACTCGTGAGTTGTGTACTGTTCACCTGATGCCCTTTTGGCACTGTCTAGGAAGGATGTAAATTGTTTCAAGCCGCCCCATTTTACTTGACTACTCATTCTCTTCACTAAGTTATTCTAATTCAGTTATTCTTCTCTGGCTCTTCTTTTGAGACTAGAAATAATTCGAGAGGAAACTTATCCGTTCCGTTCTCCATGACAAATTCTCAGAGTGCGTTTGCATCAGTTTTTCACCACCATTTCAGTAAATTGTAGTTTTGAGCATCACATCTGAATAATACGGATTCTTGCCTCGAATCCAACTTGTTCTCTTTTCATTTAACGTTAATGTGCTCTCGTTTGTTAGGTTTATTCTAGAATTTTGTTAACTTGCGTTGGAAATTCACCACAATTACATCATCTATATCTAAATGTGCTCTCCTTCTAAATTTAGTGTCCACAAAAAGTTGCTATCAAGTGCAATATGTTTCAATTACTATTTATCACTAGTTATGGTAACCACCAAATATAGAACTTTAGATATGATAATCAGTAAACCTCGCTACTAATACACATATTCGTATGTTATTTAGATTCTGATGAATTCTTAACCCACTGTACACTTTCTTAGCTTCTGTTTTAATTTTTTGGTTAGTCTCAATAATTTACCAAAGCGCCGGATATGTGGTACATTGGGAGATTTTGTTCTAGATAAATGAACTCAACTCACTGATCAATGACATACTCGTGACTTGTATACTTCTCACCTGATGCCATTTTGCCTCCGTCTAGTTAGGATGTAAATTGTTTCAAGCCGCCTCATTTTACTTGACTACTCATTCTCTTCACTAACTTATCCTAATTCAGTTGTTCTTCTCTAGCCCTTCTTTTGAGTCTAAAAGTAATTCAAGTGGAAATGTATCAGTTCTCCAAGGTAAATTCTCAGAGTGTACTTTTATCAGCTTACCGCTGCAATATCAGAAAACTGAAAATATAAGCGTCATATCTGAATATGGATTTGTGCCGCGAATCCAACTGGTCTAACTTTAGCTGCATCAGCTTAACTATTGCTAGTCTATCTATCGGGGTGTCACACAAGATTTACAAAATCAAAACATTAGAGGGAAAGTCTGAGAACAGATGCATGAGGTTGGGCTCTGAACAAGATCACATCAGGTGGTAATTGAGGTTCGGTGAGATAACTAGTTTTTTGTGAAACATAGTACCAATTTATTCTGACAATCATACAGAGACAATCCCTGCAGTAGAACTCCAGAGTTCATAGTTGGATAGAGACTCGACAACAATAAGATGATAATAAGAGGCTTATTTCGATTCGATGAGAACAATTCAAATGTTTTTGCGTATTTTTCAAATCTGATTCTCCCATCAACAAGCCACAAAAAACAACCAACATTTGCTTTTTTTGTCGTTAGACAGGATAATTGTAGTAACCAAACAAAATCAACGGAACAGCCAGATATTAAACTCGATCAAAGAGAAAACAGTTCCGTAAAATTGATTCTGTAACACAAAAGGCCATAAAACCAAATTGACTATGATGGTAAATTGTCATGCTATTACAAAAAAGATTCCAAAACTACAAAAGTCAGATAATCTTCCCGGTAAACGAAACCGACATCGTTTATTTGTTTTTTTTAAATGTCACAGATTTTAAAATCTCCTGGTTAGAAAATTACAAGTTTTTTGTTTTAATTTAATCTATTACCTATTTAATAGATTCCCGTTCTTGCTATAAAACTTTTAGATTGTTGTTTTTCTTTTCCTTTCAACTTCTTCTTTCCTTTCAAATTCTTCTTTTCCCCTTCAAGTGGTTGAATGGAAAAAGCGAGTTGTCAAACAGTCAAACGGAATTCTCCTCTTATGTAGTAACGTATAACCGTACCAGTTTACGATCGTGTACAAGTTTTCGTCTAATAACCCAACAATCAATCAAAATTTGTTTTTTTTTTCAATTTCTTATTTTTTTTTCAAAAATATGTCTACTTTTTCATTCTACATAACCTGATAATACTTTTTCTATATGGTTACTTCAACATATCCGTTAAAAAATTCATGTTAATTTGCTTCCGAATCGTCATACTTATTAACCGAGTAACAGGATTATCTGCAAAAGCAGAAAAAAATGTTTACTCAAAATTTGACGAAATGATTTTGAATCCTGCACAAATATTCACGTTACAGTTTTCAGCAGATAAGATTTTTTTTCTCTGACTCCTCAGTAACGGTTACGTGAACCTGTGTAAGGTACCAGGCGAATAGTGGCCGTCGTCGAGTACAAATTAACAAGTAGAGATAATAAACCTGAATTTTCAAAAGTCTGCAGAGTCACGTATCATTGCTTTATACACGCAACTTGAGAGACTCAAAATGAAAACTGTTAAACTTCAACCAACTGCTCGCTATGTAAATAACAACTTATGGCTTTTTATTTTCTGGCATTGAAGACTTTCAGCGGTTTATAACAACTTTATAATGTTTTGTTTTGAGTTTTTGTAAACTACAGTAAAAGTTTATTGTTTGTAAATTCACTCAAAATGGTCCGATTTGAAGCCACATTTGTCGAAACGATAGGATATACAGCATACTTGATACTGTTGCCACCTATCTCGTCGTCGTAATGAAAACTGTTTTAATAGCGCCGGTTCAATTAGAGTAACTTCAGACTGAATTCGCTGTTAGTTCTTTTTCGTTTCGAATATCGATTTTAAAATTTTGCCAATTTCTTAAACGAAAAGCGAAGACCCTAGCTTTTGGGTTGCTGCTTTTATTTTCCAATACAAAGGTGACAAATTGTTACAAGTGTATTATTTGCAAACGTAAAATTTGGTTCCGGCCTCCTTTAAGCCAAACGAATTTACTGAAAATTAAAAAAGATTTAGTGTACAAAAATTTATGTTCTAAATAACTGCTTATTTCTATTCAAAACTCACATTTGTTTGTCAAAAAGACGTATGATGAAAATAAAAGAGTCGAGGTAGAATTTATGGTCATGTTTTATACAAAACTAATAGTTATCTCTAAATTTTCTGGTAAATATTATACTCTCAAAGGGATCAAGACTGTGGTCAACTTTCAAGATGATGTATTGCTATACGGAACAACAAAGGAGCAATACGAGAAACGATTGCTTGCGTTCAAAAGTTCTCTACGTGAGAAGAATTTCACCATCAATGAAAAACAATCAGACTTCAAAGCAATCTCAAGCGTTAGTTTTCTCGGTTACTCAGATTCAAAGAAAAAAAAGAACCCAATCTTCAACAAGTTGACAAAATGAGAAATGCGAAACCACCACTGAATATAAAAATACTAGAGCTTTTTGTCGGCTTGAGGAGTTGTTACCTACAAAAACGCTACCTTTTAACGATATTCAAAATAAACTCCTTCAGATGGGAAAAAATAACAGAACGCTTTCGAAAACATAAAAAATGAGTTATGTGGGAACCCACTTGTTAAACTTTACAGCATGACGAAGTAAGCAATGGTGACAAAAGACGCCTCAGAGAAAGCATTAGGCGGAATCCACTCACAGGAAGGACATCTTGTGATTTATGTTTCATGAATGTTGTCAAAAGCCAAACCAGCCAATATTGACTGAGAGGCACTTGCAATCGTTTTTGAGGTCACAAGATCGAAACAATTGTTGCTCGGAAGGAGGTTCGCTCTACAAACTGACCACAATCCTCTCAAATATCGCTTTGCACCAGACGAGGAATTTCCTAAAATTGCATCAGCAAAAATCAGGAGATGGGCAATAGCGCTGATGCGATTCCCTTTTGAATTGAAATAAACACCCGAAGAGTATATCTCCCACGTTTATGTTTTCAGCAGACTAGATGTTGATGAGGATGAGGTCAATAATCGATTCTGCTTTGCTCTCGACAATAACTCTTCTTTTGTTCAATCCGAACTGGTGACCCAACCAGACATCAGAACTGGACTTGGATCGAATGGAAACTTCAAGATGTCATCAAAACAATAAAAAGCCGAAACTGAAAGCAGTGCTCAGAAAAGGAGAAGCAAAAACTCAACTGAAACAGCAGTCCAAATGATAGCATGTTATTCTTAGATATGTTAGTAATTGTAAAAATTGCCCAGAAAACAGGCCTAGCATGTCCAGAATTAGAAGTTTGGGAAAACCTCCATATAAACTGAGGTTACGTCAAGGACCAAGGTAACATCATATTGATGGTAGACGCGGGATCAGGATAGCGAGAGGCCTTCACTGCTGGAAAGACAACTTCACACACAGTGAATGTGTACATGAGTCAAATTTCTGAAAAATTTGGGATACCAAAAACGTTACTATCAGACAGTGTTCACCAATTTGTAAACGATGACCTAAAACAGTGATGTGAATCAATGGGGATCAAAAAGTGGAGTCACCTACCTAACAACCAAGATCAAATGTACTTGCTGAGCGATCGGTGAAACGGGCTATTCAATCCTAGTGACCAAATCTGAAAGTGCCATCTAGCATTTCATAAAACGGGCTTTGATGACACACCGGAACACTTCCAAGACGCGGCTATACTGCTAAGCAATTACTTTGATCTGTGTCTTCTTCAAACAAACAATCAGATCACCAACAATTCCCACGACCTTCATTATACGCAAAATAATGAACACTTCATTCACTCAGCCAGAGAATTCAAACAAGAAAGTGCTTGTTAGTGACAACCAAATTGCACGGCTGGAGCTTGCTGACATCAGGACTGATTCTACTGGTTAACAATCTACTGACTCAAAATCTGAGAGCAGTAGGGACCATATAGTGTTGGCATAACCCAACTCCACTGAAGAAACATCAGTAACTGAAGGAGAACAACCTTCAGTAGCACGAGAACTTCAAGCAGAAAAAAACACATAGAAAGATTTGGAGATGCTGGGGTGGGGGTCGTTGTGAGTTTTGGTCACAAACAGAAAAGATCCGTTAACTTAAAAAATTAAACATTTATTCAGATGTCGGGATTTTCAAAGCGGAGATATCGACGCTTTAAAACTACTGACTGTTTTTTCTACCGCTCCAATTTGTTTCCTCATAACATCAAAAATTTGGAAAAAAAAATGCCAACATACCAAACACAAACTTCAAAGTCACTGACCTGGCCGACAGTCCAATTGAACATAATGAGCTAAGCAAACGTAAAAGGAGCTGCATAACTTTTAATTCAAGAAAATTGTTTAGAAAGGTAAATTAGTCATCATTAAATTTAACGAAGATTCTCTTAACTAAGTTAGTTTTTAACTGTATTTTGCGCAAGTTTGGAGAGAATGTGCTAAAAAAGATTATTTGGTGCCGTTTTACACCAGAAAGCTAATTTTTCTTTAAATTCAGCTTAAATTTTATTCCGAAAAAGTCTGATCAAACAATTCAGTGACGATATTTTTGACAAAAAACAATACAAAAATCAAAGGAAATCCGCCAGACTTTTACAAAATGTAAATCATCGAAAAATCCTCGAAAAAGATGAACTTGAAAACGACCATTTTTTTAAAAAAGTTATTTTAGCTCGATGGGATTTCTAATGCTGCTAATCGTGCTACTGCAAGTATACCGACCGGCAAAAACGAGTGAACAAAATAACCCAGTTGATCATTTAGTCCCCCCCTCACCGCGCCCCCCACAATCACCTCTAAGTGGAATCAAAACAATAATGGCCCAGGTCAATTTCAATTTTTTGCTCATTTAAATGAATTTAAAAATCGCTAATTTTTATTGACGCCATCTGAGAAGAATCAAAGTAAACAAAGTGCATTTTTCAAAGCTATTTTTCAGAGCGAAAGAGGTCAACAAACGGTGTTCTAAATTTAAATTTACGAAGCAATTTTGTTTGAACTTTAGAAGTACCTTTCAAAACGATGAAAGCTTCATCAAATATTTTTGTGATATCATTAACAGGAAGCTATGCTATAGCTTCAGCAAATTCATCAATTTGCTGAATCAATTTGTTGCTGATTATTTTTCAATTTTTGTTCTTTTTTTACCTGATTGTTGTTGTGTACATTAAACAAATTACATTTATTGGTTCAGTTATTTTTTCATTCGAATTTTTTTATCAAATTATTTAAAACAATGAATCACTTCAAAAGGCACAAAAATGCCGCATATATTTTGTTGCTGGAAAATTTTTTAATAATCTAATCAACTTGAGTAAAAGGTGATGTAAGTTGGAACAAAAACTATAAAAGCTTGAAAAGAAAGTCAATCAAAATCATTTTGTGTTTGCCGGCAGCAAGAACCGGTCGCCAGTTGTTTAAATAACTTGAAACTTAAAAGAATCTTGCATATTGAAAACAAAAAGCTGAAAAAATTCAATCATGGATTTGAATAACACACTTGTGTTCATAGTATCGGTGAGTTCACATTTTGTTTTCTTTTTCGTAATACAAAAAAATGGAATTGTTTAAGAACTGCCAAAATCATTCTTAAAAAGTAAACCAATTCTTAAAAAATTAAAATTGAATAAATCAACAGCCGAAAGAGGCGTGAACTTTTAATTCAATTGAGTTGAATTAATCCTGGGCAAAATCAATTGTAGGAAAGTGCGGGACTGTTTTGCAGAAGGTTATCGTGTTGTGAAAATAATCCAAATAAAAAATGGATAATAGCGAAAAATGAAAGCAGTCATTAAAAAATTTGTTTTTCCATTTCCAATACTTGTTTCGCTCATTGGATTTCAACAAAATTTTGCAATGAAAGACCTAACAAGACTACACTTTAGAGGGATAGAGCAATTTAATTCAATACTATATCCAATAGATAAGTACAGACTAAAACTTTAAAACTGCTCCATAACATAAAAAGTAAGCCAATAATAATTCAACTGAAAATTCTACCATGGTAGTTTACCTGAAAATCTGCTTACAGAACCGTTTACCTAAAATCCAAAACTCTGATGATATTAAATTAAAATTGTATTTTTTGAGTCTCTCATTTTCGAGTCACACAACTTTTTCATTTTATTCAAAAAAATTTAATGAAAAAGATTTTAATGAAAATGACTTTATAAAACAAAAAGACCTAATGAAAAACATTTTTTCTTTGGAAACAATCTAAATTTGCTTTTCTGTTGGAAAACCGAAATTCCAGTGTAAGACCACCAAACAAATCTATAAATTGCTGCAAATCTGTGAATTCAATTAATCTACTGTTAAACGAGCAAACTTAAATGAGAAAGACACAACTGAAAACACTTAAACGTTATGGAGATATTGTTCGCATGGTTTAAGATTGTTTTGACTCTGAAGCGATTAGCTTTAAATTTCCCTTTTTCATATCTCCCATATAAAACACTACCGAAATTTGATTTTGAAAAATGAGACTTTTAGAAGTTTTAAAAATGCGACTATAACAGCTTTTTTGAATGATCGCAATTATTGATGGACTACAATCCTTGTATTCAAATTTTGAACAATCGCATAATTCGAAGGACTACAATCCTCAAAAAACAAATTTATGGAGTGAAGTACAAAGCATGCCATCTCAATGCATTGTACAAACACGGGAACACTTTGTTTTTAAAAACAGTACTTGAAATTCAAAAGACAAATATTGACAAAATCCATCAAAAATTTTACGCTTATATTCAATAAAAGTCCGAATTTGCCAAAAAATGACTAATTGAAAAACCTCCTTTTGTAAAAATTTTGCAATTTGAAGAAAAGAAGTTAATCGTACAATTAATCTAATTCAAAACACAAGAGTGAGAATTTTGTTTTTTTTTTCAGGAACAATTACTCTAAATTCATTGGCAGCACTAACGTGGCTAAAAATACTATTGCAGTTTTATATCATTTACAGAAAATTGTAGTAAATGTGAACTAAAATCAAAAGAAAAATTTTATCTTAAAAATACCTGACCTGACTGGCCGACTAATTGACTGTTTTGAGCAAATCGATCAGAAAAAGACTTGATCTAATTTAAAGATACGTGCTAAAAGTTTTAGATGCGTTTTGGGTAAATATTGATTTATTGAGAGAGAAAAGTGTGAATTTAAAATTCCAGAAAACTTTGTTAAGCAGTTGAAGGAAAAATAGACCCCACTCAAGTTTACCAAGATTGATTTTTTTCAGCATGTCTGGTATAACCTGGTATACCCAAACGTAAAAAAATCATAGTCTGAGCCGTTTCGCATACAAAAAGCTGACATTTCAAAAACTCAGCCAAATATTTAGTCCAAAAATGTCGGATTGAACTTTTGAGCAAGCATCTTCTGACTTCAAAGACGAAACCAAAAACATTAATGTTAGCAACCTTTACATTGCAATATGGGAAAATGGATGGAGCTGAAAAATTCGCTTTATCAGTGAACTTTAGAAATAAACAATCCGTAAGTTAATTTTTTTGAAAATTTTGACTTCTCTTCAAAAGTAAAGTAACATCAGTCTTTATCTTCAACCTTTCTTCTGATGGTTAATTTTTTAGTATTTTTAGTTGAAAATACAAAGCTACAGATATAAAAAGGAAACAAACCTTCAGAGTGGATAAATTGTACCTGAAAAAAAAGAAAAGCAAAACTTCAAAAAAATTATCCCGTTGTACATCATTGCAGTATTGAAAAAAAAATTGCATGCGAAAAAATTTTGGAAAACTAATCCTGAAGAGAAAGTTAATACTGAATCAAATTAACTTTTTATGGCAATTGCTAACAAATAAAGTTTATTGACAATTCTTTATTTATTCAACGCAGAAGGACCAAGTCTCAAACAATTACCTCATACAAAATTTTAATAATTTATTTTGTTTTTCATTTGAGTTCTTTGCAAATAAAGTTTGTTGGTATTTGAAGCTAATTTGTTTGCTCAACATTTGACAATCTGAAGTATATTTGACCTGATTTTCAATTGTTAGTCAAAAAAATTGTACTTACTCGTTTCTATTTTTCAGAAAAATTTGTTTTTTTGAAAACCAAAATAAGAATACTTTCATGTAAAACATTTCAATTAAACCTTTGAACTACTTAGGCTGTTTCTAAGCGTAGGCTGATTCTTATTTTCGCAGGTGATCAAGGAAACTTTAAAACTCAAATTTAAAAGCCAAGTTCTGAATACGTTTGAGGCCAGCTTGCGACTAACTCTCAATTGCAAAAAATTCCAAGTGCTTTTTTGAAACTAAAATTTGTTTCGAAATTACAATAAACAAGCTGATTAATAGTAAAATTGTCTGTTTGTTTTTTTTGTATTATGTCACGGCAAGCAATTATTGCAACAGAGATTCATATCTCAAAAGCAGCATTACAACGTTAAACGGCCGTGTAGTGCCAATGTATGTCAAGTGAAGTTCTGTTAAAAAGTAAAAACATAAAAACAATTTGCTTCCTTGTAAGGCTTTCTGAAAGCAAAATTCTCTTCAAAAATGTTCAAGAAATACTTTATTGCTGCGATGGTAATCAGACTGTGTTTTTATCACCAAGACATCATGTCTTCAAAATTCCCTCTTTTACTAATTATTATCTGGGAATACAGTTTTGTGTTCTTTTCTCTAATATTGTTTATTAAATTTTCGGACAAAATATGTACATTTTGTCGAAATGAAATGTAAATTACATTACACTTTTTTTCCTGTTGCTGCGTAATTGTATTTCTTACTTAAAATTGAGTCTATCACTTAAAAAGTTTTTTATTGTGGTTCAATTTATCTTTAATATTCAGAGCCCCAATTTAAAGCCATTTTAAATTGATTTGTCTTCTTCAAATAGTTTTTTTCGCTAAAAATAAGCGTGTAGCGTAGAGAAGCTGTCCAAATTTCGTTTTTGAAATTTGAATGAGTTTAATTCTCGCATAAATATCAAAATTTTAAAGAAAATTCTCAAGAACAAATGAGGAAAAGTTCTGCAATCCCTCTTGCGAAGTTAATGTAATTTATTGATATTGATCAATTTTGAAAAATTAACATTGTCAGTATGTATTTATCTATTTACAATTTCTTTATTAGTTATTTGATATCAATTATCAGAAACTTCAAGGATCCCTAAGTTTGAGGGGGAACATACGTCGTATTCTTAGTAGCTAAACAATGACACATATAAGTCTTAATAGTTATACAGATGTATATATGAGTTGAATAATTTTCTCGATAATAAAATAAAGATCATATAAGAGTTCTTAGATTCAACACAAGGATCTTACTAAAACGCACGCTATGGTGTGTATGATATCGTATATGATCCTTCCATGACTAGGACGAAATCTAAAACCGATTTAGAAAGTTAAACTTAATCAACATCATCTATGAAAATTGCTCCTCAAAAATTCTCCCAGTTGTGTCAAAACATCTGTGTAGATTTAAATGACTTTATTGTCAATTAAGGACGGTGCTGAAATAATTTTGACCACATTGAACTCATATTCTAAATGTTTTCACCACACTCGTGTCGCATTTCTTTCAAATTTTAACTGCATTGCTCATCGCAATTATTAAACTTAAGCGGTTTTAATCGTTGACTCCTCGACTCGAGCTTTGAAAATTTATTGCTATTAAAGACAAAACATATTAGAATGATACTCAACAGTTTTTTTTTGAAAATTAGAATGTGACAGAAATGGCAACCGATGGCGGCGGTTCGATTCCCGGAGCGGGAGCAGGTCCTGGATTTGGTGGGGGTGGTGGTCCACGAGGTCCACTTCGCTTCGAGGACTACTATACTGCGATTCGGTCGACCTGTTTCGTCTTTTGTCTTTTTGGACTTGTAGGGAACACGTTGTGTTTCCTCGGAGCCACCCGAATGTCAGAAAATGGGCAGAACTCCAGTGGAACAATGTTCATGAAGTGCTTAGCAGTTGCGGACAATCTAGCTGTTGTGAGAATTTTGCTGAATACGTGCGTGCCGTTGTTTTATACGAATATTCGAAGGACTACTAATTTTGTGTGTAAGACAATCAGCTACTACTCCACCGCTACTATGATTATATGTGAGTACTGTAATTATAAAAAAAAGTCGGATCTATTCTGTTTTTGCCCCCCCCCCCCCCACCTTAGTGAGCTTATATTTTTAAGGCCGCCAGGCGGACGTGTTATTTTTATACATAGTAACGTGCTATATAACAACATAACTGGGGGCGTAAAGTTACTGGGGGGGGGGGGGGGGTGCAAAACAGAATAAAAGAAAAAAGTCATTAAGCTCTATCGGAGTCGGATCTATTCTGCCCCCACCCCCTCCCCTCCAGGTGTTTTCATGACGCCCAGTTACAATTTATGTGTTGTTCTATATCACATTGCTATTATGTTAAAAATAGCACGTTCGCCAGGGGGATGGGGGTATAAACGTACGTTATATGCCCACTAAGCTGGGGGACGGGGGGGGGGGGGAGGGGGAGGCAGAATAGATCTTCGGAATCTGTTTACCCTTCGATCTGATCTTTGCTGGAAACATTTTCGTGCACGTTTTAAAACGTCAGATCTCTGCTGTGACCGATTCTAGAATACCATTTTTCGTTCATTTATGTACAATGCCAGATTTTGAAACTAAAAAAATTATAGCCAGCCTTTATACTTTTTAAGGTAATAGACGGAAAAAGTGCTTGTTCCATGACCACTTAGCTGAAGAGCGGCTATTTTGGGGGCGCTCCCTAAAATAGAAGCCGCTCCCTAACACCCCCCCCCCCCCACTCTGGGTAGATTCTGAGATTCCATTTTCCATTATTGATATTTTCACAATTTTTAATGGTTTATATAACATGCAAGGACTCTCAGACTATACGAACTGAAATCATTCCAAAAGCAGAGATTATATTGTTTCCATATTCTAAGGAAAACAAAAATTTTGGAATCTTTTCTGTTTTTATGTCCCCAATCACGTTTTACGAGTTGCTATATAGCGTGTTACTATGTGTACAATAGCTTGTGTGTCGGGGGGGGGGGCATAAAAATATATCCCCACTAAGCTTGGGGGGGGGGCAGAATAGACAAGTTTCGTTCACATTGATAAACCGTAACAGTTTTACAAATTAAAATCCATGCTGTTTATATTGGCTATGTTTGCTTTGTTTACAGCCAACTTCTTTCTGGCTGGTCTCTCTTTCGACAGACTGTTGGCAGTGTGGGTTCCAGTCAAGTACTATCAATTGTCAAAACCATCCAAGGCACTCGCATTCTGCGTCGGGTTCTCTATCGTCACATTCACATACTGTATTCCTACTCTGATCAGATTCAATTTGGACGAACGGAAAACTTGTGCATTCGACACATCCACAGTAAGTTGACTGAAAATTTGACTCCCTCACCGTCCTCTGAAATTTTCCCTTTCAAGCAATTCTGGAAATAAAATACTTCCTTACAGCCGTCTAACGATGTCAAAATATTTCTACCTAAAAATAAAGTGAGTAGCACTTTCGATCGCCATGTTACGCAAGACGCGAAAAGTGCTTAAAGTTGCGTACGTTGTCTTCATATTGCACATTTTTATACTTAAATGGGAACTAATTTCTATCAAATAAGGATAGTGGCTAGTGTTGGCGTACTTAGCGTGGTAGCCGAGAGGTAATGTGTGTGGTTCACAAGCCAATGATTGAGAGCTCAATCCCCTGCCTCCGTGAAGCTGTCTGTGTGAGGATGAGCTCTTACGTAACCATAGCTTCAGGTTCACCATAGCCTGACCAATGTTGGCTGCAACAATGGTACCATATGAAAGTTTCAGACACAAAAAGTGACCATAGTCACCAAAAAAGATCATGCATGCTTACAAAATGAACAGTCAGAGATGTGGGGGAATAATAGAAAAAGAACAGCTGAGAATAGGCTACTGTTGATGTATTGCAGGTTATAAAGCCTGATGCTACTCCACTGCAATTACGCAGAAACAATTTTTTTTATTTTGAATGCACATCGAAATGAGGCGACTTCTATCAATTAGAATTGTCAGAATTTATCAAAATCTGCCGGATAAAGTACTAGATTCCACTTTTCTTTATGTCGTCTCTGTTGTTTCATCTCATAAGAAAACCACGGTTATAAGATCTCTGACTAAGAAACTAAAATAGCAACTGAACTTAAAATTGAGGGTCTAGAGCATAAAGCATTATATTATTTTCAAAATAGCAGAAAAGAAATTTACAGTTAAAAGGGACTCAAATATTGGTACCAGTTAAGACTTATAAATGTTTAAATGCTTCAGCCCTCTTTAAGGGTAACATGATAGGTTACCGATTCACAGATACTCAATTAAACATAATAAAATTTCATTACATAGTGCATCTCCAACGTTTATTTTCCAGGAATTATTCATGACTCTTATTAATAATCTTGAAAGAGTAATTTGAAGATCTTGCTAGATAACCACGGCGTTTGAACTAGAATTTAACTATTTTATCGGATGAACATGCTTTTTATCTATTTTATCTATCAATTTTTAAACCATAAAAAAGTAAGAATAAAAAAGTAAATTTCTTCAATTTCTTCAATTTTGACTTTAATCATGCTTATTTTAAGATAATTTCTTATATAAATCTATGTGTCATTTGCAAAGAGCGACACTTTTCATCACATTGTTTTCAAAATTTGTAATTTCCGTATAAAATTCTTTAGTTTTTGTCATTGAATTTATACTAGGGTAACATTAACATCTATCGCTCGTTGGTCAATTGTGTCAACATGAATTTGCGAATTGTGGATCTTAAGATATTGGATCCAAAGAAAAGAAACTTTTTGCTGTCATAGTTCTCAAGAATTTCATCTGATTTTTTTGTAAATTTTAATCTATAATCTAACTATCATGCAATTTGGTCTTTGGTTAAAGTTATATTTTTTGAAAGTCGACAGAAAAATAACTCCAATACGAAAATGTAGATTGTAATTCAGTAACTGCAGCGCTTCTGAAAACTAGAAAACCGTTTTCTCAAAACATCCAACAAAATCGTACATCTAAAACTTCCAGTTTTAAAAAACTCAAAACGGCAAAACGGTTATTTTCCAAATATAATGCCCTTCAAAAATTTTGTTTCGTAGGCCAATTTGGCCCGTTTGACAGTTCTGCTCAAGTTGGCCAAAGCTGGGCAAGTTCGGGCCGTTTACCAGGTTTTATGCGATTAATCTTATTTATCGATTTTTCTGTTCTGTTTTTCAGCCGCTGCGTCAAGCCTACATCCAATCAAACATTCTCGGCCTGATGTTCATAATCCCGATTGTTCTGGTCGGGTTCTCAAGTCTGGCTATCATATACAAGCTGAGACAGATGAAAAGGATATCTTCAGTTGGGTCCAACGCAAACAACGATGCCAATCGGAAGAAAGAGCGAGAGATCACTTTTTCTCTGGTTCTGTTGTCGGTGTCCTTTTTTGTGAATATGTTGATATCTTCTGGCATGTTGATTTATGTCACTGGGGGGTGGTGTGGGGATGACTTGGCGCTTGAGTTCCTGCTAAAAATTGGAAAGGTTTGTTACTAATTGTCCCTCTAAATAGCCCCACGGAAATAAACTCCCTTTTGACTATTAAAAAACTGTGCATTTGGCCATGCCTTAGTGGCCCGTGATATGAAACTCTCACAACCGAACAAAATTATTAGAACCAAAATTCAATGTTAACATGGATGTTTTTCCAGACTGGGTTTTTTTCCCTAGACCCCCACATTATATAGTTTCTTTTAAGACCTTTAAAATCTTTGCCAGGTTTTTTCAGTTTTAAATAAAAAAATGTTAATCGGGATCGTTGGTTTGCGTTCATTAACAAAGCTTACCTGGTTGACCAAGCTTACGTACCATAAAAAAGTACCATATATGGTAACTTACTTCGGATAGAACGGACCATATATATATATATATATATATATATATATATATATATATATATATATATATATATATATATATATATATACATATATATATATATATATATATATATATATATATATATACATTAATATATATATATATATATATATATATATATATGATCCATCAAAGCCATAAAACGCTGTTTTATGTTCTTGCTATGGTTAGTAAGGAAACCTCCTATATGGTACGTAAGTTTCCATGTGATTGCTATTTTTCTTGTATTGTTGTCAACCCGGGTTTTTCTATGTTAAATTTCGATCAAAAATGATCGTCGGAACTTCAGATCTGAGCTTTTTTAGCTTTTCATTTAGAGTCCAAACCGGTTTTGAGAAGAAACCAAAAAAGTTGAAATTTATTTATGTATGATGCTGTGGATATCACCTTGAAGTTGAAACTCTTAGATCTGACATTTCATTTCTGCGGGAGCTATTTTGTGGCTTGCTTTAAATGCAAGATAGTTGGGCTCTTTTCTGTTATTGCCCCCCCCCCCCCACGTCTATTTGCACCCCCCACTTATACATGTTATAGCATATTGGTTGCATTTCATACACTTACATATACAATTATATACAAACGGCATTTACAAATTAATTATGCAGCGAAGTTTTGAAAATAAGACGCATACGGTGATTCAACTTTGCTTATAATGTAAGCAGACAAAGAATAATGCGTATTTTAAATATTTTTGCGCTTTTCTTTTACAGGAATAGCTTTATGGCACTGATTTTTTTGACAACTGGAAACAAAAATTCAACCATTCGTCCACCGGTACCGGCAATTTATTATGACTAAAATAACGGATGTATAAGGACCAAAAAGAAAATAATTGGGGGGTGCAAATAGACTGGCTATATAAGGCTGGGGGGGCAATAACAGAAAAGAGCCGATAGTTGCCGATAAAAATGATTCAGCTTAAGTGCTCTACTATTCAGAAAATTCTGAAAAAGTTGTATTATATGGGTCTCAAAGACACCGCAATTAGTAGCAAAATATTCATTTTTTTTATCAGGACACAAAATTTTGAAGGATTCAATTTTTCCGAGAAAAATTTGGAGAATCTTTTTTTTCATAAAAGGGTATGAAAATTCGAAAGGGTATTTGAATTCGAAATTTTTTCTGAGGAGTTGAAGTTTTTTTCAGGAGTTCCCTGTGACGCTTAATAACACGATGAATTTCTTCCTCTACTTCCTGGCGAGTGAGTCATTCCGAAATGGGATATTTGCCCTGTTTGGGATAAAACGAAAACCCAAGAAGAAGACAGCCCAGAAACAACTGAAAGAGCAACCAACGGCTGCTTTAGAAAACAAATAAATAATTGAATGAAAAACAAAAAAATTGAGAATATTCGACTCAAAATTATTGCTTGTCTCAGAAACTTTGAAGTCAAACCAACATTTCAAAAACTACCTGGCAAAAACAGATATTAAAAAGTATAACTCGTCTGTGATGTCAGTGCAATTTGCCCAATTCATTTTCCCCATTGCTATTTTACCCAATGCCTACTGTTTTACCCTATATTAAAATTACCAGAACGATTATTTAGTTTAAAATTTTAACAGTCTTAATGTCAGAAGTTTCTATAAAAATATCCAGAAGCTGACCTCTATGTATGAACTTTAGGCAATTTTAAACTTGTAAGTTGCGTGTTTTAAACAAGGTTAAGTGACTCTGCAGAAGTCACTTTGAAATTCTGGCGGAGCAGTTCAGGCACCTCACGGTTCTCCACGATGGTCATCTCAGGGAATTCAAGTAGAATCACGCAACTAATAGCTCGTAACTTCACAAAAACTGGAAGTCCAGTGAACCTTTTTGGAAATTTTCAAACGAATACAGATATATAAGTTAAGTCAGTAAGAAGTCAGTAAGAAAAGGTGGCAAAAATCGTGAATGACTAAATGGTTAGCCAGAATTTTGATGTGACCTCTGCTGAGGCATACAACCTATACTTGAAAAACTCGCGTGTATGTTTAAAAATTATCTGCAGTGCCAGATTTTGGAAAACAAGATTTTCTTTTTTAAGGTGCCAATTTTTAAAACCTTCCAATTTCGTGCTACCTAAAAATAAGTCACGCGACTGTGCTAAAGTAACTTCAAAATTTTGACCAGGAGTTCAAGATGGTATGTGGTTCCCGTTTCTGATAAGTTTGGATCGTGTCTCAGAAACTTTCTCTCACATGTCAAATTTTTATACTATAGCACTATCGCTAAAAATAATACATTATGACAGCATATTGCAATGCCTCTATTTTATTTACATACAAAGATTTTTCAAACTTTCCCAGGAAAACACCAATTTTTCCCCTTCACAAATAATTAAACCAAAAATTTCCTTTAGTTCCCTCGTTCAGCATCCAAACCTTACAATCCTTTTCAATTTTAATAGTTTGTCCTAAAGTTACCAAATAGCCAAATTTACTCAATTTAAATTACAAAATTTAATTTTAAATTCAAAAGACACGCATTTTCACAAAGGTTGTTCACAAGCAGTTTTTAAGTGCAGGATCTAGAACAAGTTGGCTAAGTGTATTAAAACTTTCTTGACGCTATTTTCTTTTTCTATTTATTGTTTTTTTGCTTCAGCACAGAAAAAACACAAATATAAAAACTAAACGCGTACTTTTTGTTCAAACATCATTTTATTAAAAACTGGAAAATTTTCAAATGCTAATATATGCGTACTTTCTTCAAATTTGGATGTTATGTTGAAATCAATCTCAAAACGGTTGGTTTACCCACAGAAACAACATGATATTCAACATGATATATATATATATATATATATATATATATATGTATATATATATATATATATATATATATATATATATATATATATATATATATGTATATAAATTTCAGGAAAATATAATTAATTGTATTTCTTCGCTTTATAATAGCTGCCTTAAGATACTGAAGACATCCGTGTTGATCTCAAAAATATATTGTAACAGGTGCTCTGATTTAGTTTGAAGTGTTCTTAATCATCACACACTTTTTTCCGTATTTTATATATAAAAAAAACTTGTACGCACTACAAAATTTAATGCAGAGTAATTTAACTTCCAAATAGATTTTAGCTGTGAAACCTAGAATCGATCATCGTGGAAAAATTTGAATTTTCCCATGAATTGAGAACCTTATGAAAAAAATTACACTTCCAACACCCTACGAAAAAAATTTTCCGCTGAAAAAAAATCTTTATTGAGCCAAAAAATGTTTTCTCCTGGCAGTTAAGACAAAAAACGATTATGATCATATCTTAGGATTTCAACAGCAAAGTATAATGTATTTGGGTTTCTTCGCCAATTAATGGCTGCGTTTGGAGGTGTCCCATTTTTTCACCCCTATTCATTTAATCCCCTATCATTTAACCCCGATTTATTCACCCCTGTATCATTTAACCCCTCTATCTTTTAACCCCACTATCATTTCACCCCGATTTTAATCCCTATAAAATAAGGATTATTAAATTAGCAATAAAATTATTTGGCCATGCCTCGCGGGCCATGGCCATGCCTCAGCGGCCCGTGGGACTTGATATGAAACTATCACAACCGAACGTGGGATTAATCTATCCACTTAATTATGACAAAACATGCTTTTAATGTCGACTGCTAATTAGCGGGATGAAATGATAGAGGGGTGAAATGATAGAGGGGTTAAATGATAGAGGGGTGAATAAATCGGGGTTAAATGATAGGGGGTTAAATGAATAGGGGTGAAATGAAGTAGAACCGCGTTTGGATACTAATGCACTCGTTTTTGATCTTGAACTTATTTTGTAACAGGAGCTCGAAATTAAATTAAAGTGAATTCAGAGTTTCTGAAATAAAATTGTTATGAATGGCGACTAAATTGTATTACCTGAGATTTTGAATTGTGCTGCTTATATGAGCCCTAACGGTATGACAAATTTAAAACGCTTAAATTTCTCGTCATTACATTCTTTGCAAATCGAGAAAATTTAAGATTGCGTTTTAAGCATTTATCGCTGCTACTGCTGACTTTATCCCTTGAAAAACAATTTAAACGAAAAAAAACATCTTTTGAAGCAAGTAATTTGAAAAAAGAACACTTTCAAATAACAAATACTAAATTCAATGACTGGTAGAACTCTATTTGGAAAACATTTGGTAAATATGAATTTGGCCAATAATTTTTCAGTTTTATTTTTAAATGACTTTATGCATTGATCTTTCTTTTCAGATAACAAAAAATTTCCGATTATTGAAATAACTTTTCTTTAAAATTGCAGCTAGGTGCTGATACTGCTGATAACTCTAAGAAAGATTATCAAAAATTTTATCGAAATCCTAAGTTTTTTGCAATGTTTGCTGCTTTTATTAGTGTTTTGATAAAGTTAGCCGTAGAATATTACGTAGTGACTAATTATTCTGTTTTTTTAGCATGTATATACAATTTTCAAAGGCATTGGTTCTGTTGATTTGGCGAAACGTTTTATTGTACAATTTCTGGTGCCTGTTTGTTAGAAAAAATTTTCAGGAGTTTTTCCGGAGTTTGCTGTATTGTATTGTATTGAGACCCTTATAGTGCATAAAAAGAAAAAAAAACAACTTTGAAGTCAATTCTTCCAAAGTTCAGAGTAAGTGTTTGAGCTTTGCCCCCATTTTTTGACACTTCTGTTACTTTCCTTTTTTTATAATGTAGTTCACGCTGTTGTTAGATAATTGTACGCGTTCTCACGAAATGCCTCGAAGTTGCCCTGAGCAACATGTGACGTTGAATAATTATACATTTCATGAAATTCAGTGATTTTTTGGGTTTTGACGTCGTTTCACCGTCACTTTACTTTCTTGTTTTTGACTATCATTTTTACTTGTTATAATCCGCAATTTATTGAAGATCTTTACTGCACTACAAAACGTAAATAGTGTCTCTGCCAAAGAAACAGGCCCGGCAATGTTATGGCAGCGTTTTTTTAACGACGCAAACAAAATCAAAGCCAAACCAAGCAGTGAAGCTGGAATAGCATGATAAACAATGTTTAATGCTACATTCTATGGACAACAAATCGATTTGTTCATTTTTCTGGGCAAAATTTTTGGTGACCGTTATTAGCAATTGCTTATCATACATAGAGTGAAACTGAAACTCAAATTCGAACAACCTTCACTATCAGCAAAACAGATTTGCGAACTATAAAGGACTTTTACAATTCAATACGAAACTGCCTCCGATTCTATCCGATTGGTTTGCTAGTCCACCTGTTATTGATACACAATTTTCGACAGAAATTCAAATATGATTGACATAATACCTATGATACCAATTTTACACTTAGAAAGCGTGGTTATCTACAACCCTTCCATGATGCATTTTTGACATGTAAAAACATGTAGCTAGCAGCATAAAAAGAATATGAAAAACTACCAAAACTCAGCTTAAATTCGTTGATTTGGTGTAATTAAACTGACATACGTGCGTTTTGAAGCTGAACTGTTGAGCGTTAAACTACTTGTTATCGTGTCTCTTTTTTGTAAATCATCTTAGTGATTGTCAACCTAACAAAATTTTACTTCAAAAAAGTTTTCTCTGATTTTTTCAATATTTTTTTCCTAAAGAGTTTGTAGATAAGAGAAGACTTTTTGCGAAGTACAGATTCTGTTTTTCGTAGCTTTAACGCAGTTTAGCATATCTACACTGATTGCACTATTGAACAGTTGAATGAAAAGGCACAAAGTGCGATTCTTGTTACCTTATTTCACTCTGGTTATCCAGAAAAAGTTTTCCAAAACTTTAATACATCGGAGATATAATTTGCTTGTCCCAACTAATATCTACGAATGTTGTCTTGAACTATTTTTAGGATTGTGCCATATCTGATTATATCTTGAGTTATTAACAAAAACTCACTCGTACTTTGTTTTTCTTTCAACTGAGTTACTTTGGTATTCTGAGCGTTGCAAACTGTTAAACAGAAAAGCTGAACAATTAATAATTGGGAAAATTTGAGTGTCAACTAATGCAACGGTATTTTACAGTATAGCCGTAACAATGCTCAAAAGTTAACTGCAAAACATATTACCCGGACGGATTTGAAACCGCTGAGTCGAACTTGCGGTGTAAAACTTTCTTTGTCATTGATAGGAGAGCAGTCGTTGCTCTTGTCCTTCTAGATTATCATTTGGACAACAATTGGGTTTACTACAGATTTCAAAACAAATAGACCGTAAGTACTTGGAGCCTTTATGTTGGTTTTTAAAAAAATCCTCGCCTGTGTGTTTTTGAACGGACCGTACAACCTGTGTCTGTTCAATATTGGTCTGCGTCATAAACGAGGACCTCAACCTTAGAAATGATTAAAGTTTTCAGATACAATCATTTCCCCGTTTCAGCAATTGAAATTTTCATTGCAATAAAATTCTTCTTGTTATATAACATGAACTGAAACTTTTTCTGCCCTCATACTGAATATCATCAATGAACTGAAATAGAATTTTTCACATTTCCTTTTCAGTTTATTTTTGTTTATCTGATGCAGTCGTTTCTGGCTGATTCAGTTTTGACGCAATAATTATAAATTTATTGGGTTGAAAGGATTATAAAGTCATATTACACTGTACTTTCAGACATTTATGTAGATTATCTTGGTCATAAACCGATCAAAAAAGCGTTAAAAACGACATTCTAAACATATTTAATATCAAATCCATTTCGCTTTAGCTTGAATAAACCGTTTAAATTGTATGTCTAAGTTGTCCAGTTGTTTTTAGCTCCCTTCGCAATAATAGAATCAAAAACTAAAGAATAAACAGAAATTATTGTTCAAAAAAGGACCTTTTTACTAAATTATTTCTGTTTTTGTATACAACACCTGCATATATTTTTGTCAAAGTCCGCTTAATTTGTGGATAAATTTTGCTGTGATAAATTTTTGAGGTAAACAGAATTGCGAAGCGCAAAGTTAGATAACAGCCGTATAAAAATTTTCTTTAATTACTCGGTGGTCACCAAAATTATAACAGTTGCTGTGAATTTTATGACAAGGAGGGCGGAGCTGTTGGGGTGGTATTGGACTCTTTGAAAAGTAAGTAAGCTAAAGTTCGCAACTGTTTGCATCCCCGGTTAACAAAATTTCTCAGTGTGAATAAATTATTTCACTGTCATTTTTTTGTTCTTTGGTTTTTGTTTCATTTTCAAAAAACTATTTATTTGGTTGTGATAAGATCAGGTTTAATTAACCCAGTAAAAGGTGAAAATAGACATAGTAATTAAAATTTAATATTAAAGAGGGCCAGAGTAGCAATTATAGAAATTCACACTTTTTCAAGAGGTAAAAACCAATTTCTTATTTGTCCTAAAAAATTGTGAAATGTAAAATTTTCCCAACCTGATGATGATATCACAGAGTTGTAATAGCTTTTTCCACCTTTTATTGGGCTATGAAAGCCCAATAAAATTATATGAACCCAAAATTTTAACTCATATTTTCTGTTATTTCGTACAATTTGAATACTTCAATCAATTTAGTTACAAGATTTATAATTCAAAGTTCTATAAATCTGTTGGAGTTGATAATGAAGATACAAAACAACTAATAACAACGGTTATAGGTTCTTTAACTCCTACCTGAGTAATATATGAGAATAATTTAAGTGCAGAAGCTGTTCGTTGATCTTTTGATTGACCAACGAAAATTGACCTGCTGTTTGAACTTTCCTGAGACAGTTTTGTCAATTTTATAAGTCGAGCACCTCTGAACAGCAAAATGGAGGTTTCACACTTGAAGCTAACCGTTTCGGATATAAATATCTGATTCAGCTCAACAGTTATTTAGCTAGCAAATAGTCGCAAACAAAAATACGCTTATTATTTGCAGTTTGCAGTTTTACATCGGTTTCTATTATATGTCCAAAAGATTTAGGAAATATATCTAATGTATTTACAAACCTCCATAGTTTTTTCATCGACTGATAATTGTTCAGATTCACTTTGGGGGGGGATGAACTATATACTCAAAAGTGTTTTTCCGTTCAGTCATTTTTCGCCGAACGAGATATTCATTGTAGAGAGTTGTTTGTCCTATCATTAGAAAGCCCGTCCAGCATAGAATATAGAACTAAGAAGATTTTTTTTTGTTTATTCGACAGAGTTACCGAGGTTAAAATTTTGTGAACATTTGGGTAACTTTAGTTGTTTTTGTTCACATTTATTGCATTTTTGCGATATTGATGTGAGTTTTCCCTACAAACATGTTAAAACTGTTAATTATAGTATGATTAGTTTCAATTTTAAAAACAGAGGAGATTACTGCTGAGCCCTTTCATACCAAATTCGGCTAACGTTTTTGCTAAATTTTTCAAAAACATGGCCATTTTCCCTCAAAAATGCACCAATTATCCTTCCTTAGCACAATATTGTAAAAATAGCCAGACTTGCAAACTTTATAACTGCTGACACAATATTTTTATACTCCAGATAGGGCTAGTTTTACTTCCGCTAACTATGAGTGTTCTGGATTTAACAATTTGCCGTTTTTTTTACTTCAGAGTGACAATTATCTTAAATTCCTCATTGTGTTTTTAATATATTGAATTCTTTTGACAACTTTCATATTTCGCCAAAGAATGGAACAATAATTTTTTAAGGGATCTCGAGCAATATCCAGGCCAATCGAGGGTTTTTAAAATTAAAAAATTATCCGAAGTATTTGGGGATTTTTCAGTTATTAAAAAGCGTGGGTTTTCATTGCGTCAACTCTGTAATTGTTTAAATTTAATCTTGAAAATTTTGTTTTATATTTGTAGTCTTTTGACTCGGTCGCACTAATGAAAAGTCCAGTTGAAAACCTTAGGAGATACAAGCAAACATTTTTAGTATTTTATTTAATAATTTTTGGGCTTCTGTCTCTCAAAAAATATTTATGAAAAACAAAAGGTTTTTGAGCTTTGGCAACATATTAATTTTTCTCTGACAAATTGTAGTTAATTCTCAGTTGAGACGCCGCATTCTCTCTCTAGTGAAATAATGTTTTCTCGTTACTGCGTTTTATATCTAAGGAAACGTTTTTTTCGCTTTGGTTTTCATTTTTTTGGTGTTCGGAGTTTGGTGCTCCCAATTTTTAGGTTTTTGTTTTTCTTTTCACATAAAAACCTTACTCAAAGTCAGCTTATCAAATTGAGAGTGTGTACTTGAACATTGATATATGACAGAGGATTGCAAGCCTCAATGATTTTCTATGGAGGTGTAAAAAGGAGCTTTTGTTAGGATTTCAGAACATAGGTAATGGTTCTCGCGACTTTGAATGCATTTGTTTCACAAATTTGAGAGTAAATTTTAATTTCTTTCCTTTTTGTAATTCTATTTGTTTTCGACGTGTAAACTGTTAGCTTATTCTCAATACTGTCAAATCACAATTGTTTTGTTGCCATTAATTTCAACCGTGTAATAAATGCGTTCAGCCGTTTGTGGTTTAATTAATGATTTTGTGGCTTTGATTATAATATCATTCACAAAAATGTTGTGATTTTGGAATAGTTGCTCATCTTTGAGTTCATTTGTTTTGTGTCGTGTATAATTAACCTAGAGATACCAGGTTCTCTTGGAATTCGACAAAATTCCAATTACTCCTAAAGATTTTTTCACTGTAATTTGCATGATTTTACTTGCTTGCACACCGTTTTTCAGCAAAAGTTTTAATGTTTTTTAATGTTGACAGTACCTATCGTCCTTTCATTAGTCCGTTTATTTGATACATTTTCTGGTTAACGCAGTTTTCAATGGATTCCAGTGGAGTTACAAAAGAATCTAGTCATTGATTTCAGTCGATAGCTAAAGGTTTTCATGACTTCGAATTGAACTTTCTTTCAACAAATAGAAAAGCGTCTTTTAACAACGTTTTATCTTTTTTGTCTTCTTGATACCTGATCTAATTGTGAACAGGTCCCAGATATTTAGGGAATTGCAAGTTGTTTTAAATAATTTGCCTTTTTTTTAATGCTGTTTTGACTTTTTGATGTGTTTTTAAGGAAAAAGTCATCGATATTTGGTTGTGACTAATGGACTAATGTTTGTTTTTGTTATTGGGTTTTGTTGCTTGTCTTAACTCTGAGTTGCGTTAATGGAATTTGACTTTGGAACTCTACAGTGGCAAGATTTACTTCGTATAATGGTTTGAGTTTTTAGCAATCTTTATTTTCATACACCTTATATTTTCAAAGAAATGAAATTTTTTGAAAACTCTTTATCTTTTCCTCATTTGGAAGACAATTAAATCAACAAAGAGGATGAGCTGGTTCTGAACATTATATGCGGACGGACATCATCGAGCATCTGTTTTTGGTTTCATGTTATATTAAAGTGAACTCTTTATTGTCACAAAACGTTTCTCTCTATATCGAAACGAGAAAATTTTCTTGTACAAATTTACCTTGTTTCTCGGAAAATATAAAACATTCGTTTTCCTACGTTGTACTATTTTGAGTTCGATCAGTTGATAAAAATATTTGTATCGATCAGTAAAAATATTTCTATCGATTTCTCGACGTTCTTTAAAGCACTAAACACCAGTTTAAATCGACACTGCCTTCGAATAATGAAAATATGGATATAATAAACAAGTATACAAGCAAATGCTGTGTTGCATGTAATTGAGTTTGCTTCTAATGCAGTATTCAACTTAGCATTTGTCAGTTACGCAAATCTTCCAATGGAAAAAAATTCTAAAAAAACTCAAATCGTTAAGCCTCGCTGCAAGGTATTTGAGTGACCAGCCAAATCTTTTTGCGTGCTATGGTATATTTTCAGGAAGTTCAACCAGAAGAATCATCGAGAAATGAGTTCAATTGGGCAATTTTTCAATGCAAATACAGTCAGTTTGAACACCAGCAACAAATCTGAAAATTGAACAAGTCCTGTCTATTAATGTTAAGCGCTTCTTTTTTTTCAGGCCGATTCTTGTTATGTATGATAATACCAAATTGCGCAGAGTGTTTGGACAAATAATTAATTTTATTTTGGTTTCACGGCAATCAGATGGACGGAAACTTCTATTAAAATACCCAAAAAACAGAATGGCTGAGTTTAAAAGAAAGTTTTACAAAAATTATTTTAAAAACTGCACATTTCAGCTCTATATTTGAGTTGTTAACTAACGGTGAGTTCCTTACTTTCAGTAACTTTATTTTCGTTTAGAATAATTTTTGCATCACTAAACTTCACGAAACAGTTTTCCTTATTCCTTCTATAAATATAACTTATTACACTGATCTAAAATTTCTGATTTGTTGTGGAAAATCTTCAGCAAAGCTCCTTAATGTGATGTTTTTGCTTTCTTGTCAGCAAATTATTTTGAGTAGTGTAGAAATTTGTTTATTTTTATCGTTTTTGCGCTTGCCACGAACTCATCGAAGAAACAAAAACATCTAATATTTTGAACCCTAAAACCTCTCGACTTATTGTGATTAGAAAAGGAACAAAGTTGGATCAAAAGACAACTTAGCGTTTTTGAAGAGACGAAAACAAAGCGACAAATGTGATCAAATCTGATGTTGATCACCGTTTTGATTGTTCACGATTGGCGCCCCTTTTATTGTTGTTGTTGTTGTTGCTGTTGTTGTGATGTTTACGCTTTATTCCATCTACACTAATGCATTGTACCTATACATGTAAATATATAAGAATAGATGCACACTAATTCTTTGTACTCTTCTTATTTTCCCACCGCCTTTTCCTATTTTTCTCACTTTTTCTTTCGCTCCCTCCATTTCGTCCCATCATCTTTATTATCGATTTTTTGTCCTTCTTTCAATTTTGCCCTTCTCTCTAGAGGCCACCTTTCTGTAGGCACCTCCTAACACCCATAACAGACCCCCCCCCCCCCAAACGTAGCCCCTCCCGTCCCCGACGTCCCCGTGCCCCCTTCTTTTCCCTAAATAGTAACAGTTCATGACTGAATTGTTCAGATTTGAGAGCAGCATTTGCAAGTTATGTCACAGAACAAATGCAAGATAACACCCCCACCACCCCACAACCTCCCCTCCCCCCCCCCCAGCTCCTCCTCCCAACCACTCCCCCAGCCCCGGGTACTAAGCAATTCATCAAATCCTCCACTGCTTCATAATTGCTCTCTATAACTTGTCTCTACGACCATTATGTAGGTTTGAAGCAACTCTTGGTCGTTTTGAAGAATTTAATTCGTTCAACTTGCGCTTGAGATGAAATAACGTTTTTATTGACCCCCCCCCCCCCTTCTATTAGAGTAGAAAGGAGCTTTACACTCCAAGAGTATTTTTCTTGTTCAGTCGATTTTGGCCGATCGATACGACTCTCGTAGAAATATAGAAAGGCATAATTGGCATCTTTGGTATTTTTGGAATGATTTTCTTGAAGGATTTTTGGAATTTCCCCTTTTTCGTTTGTCGCGTTTTCAATGTCGCTAATTAAATTTCATAATGACATAACCAAACCAAAAGATTTTGAAAGCTTTCACACGTATCTGAGCCTTCATCAAAACGCTCGAACAAAACAATTCAAAATTAGACAAAATGTCAAAACCAACTTTAGAATGAATTCGATTCTATTGGAATTCGATTGGAATGAATACTTGTACAAAAATGGAATAAGTTACCACAATGGCTTTGGTTAGCAGGAAATGAAAAAAATACTTACGAAAACGTAGAGCGACTTTTTATTCCAACAGCACGAATAGATTCTTTTGAATAGTAACGTGAGAGCTTTTAAGAGTTAATTTTTATTTTTAGGAAGAAAGCAATCCGAAGAATTTTATTAATGTGATACTTTTGGATAAATGGATACTTTCAATTTTATACTTGAATGATTTGAAATTTTTAATTGTTTTTGTTGCAAGCATATTTAACCAACTGGTTATAACTTTAATTGACTTAATTCAAAACGAATTTGACGAAGTTTGAACTGTTTTCAAAATTGTCGTTTTCTGTTGAAAATTTTTTTTCGTTTTTGTGCTTATTCTGCTAATTTACGTTCAAATTAGAAAAAAAAGATTAAACCATTAAAAACAATTGTTGATATACTCAGCCTAACATTTTTCTCAAGTTTGCCCAAAATTGCAAGGTTGTCGTCATATTTTATGAACTTGCCCTTCTGCAAGTTATTTCAATGCTCAAATAATTTTAAGAGAATAGCTAATTTGAAATAGCTAAAAAATATTGCACAATTTTTATCAAAAACTCTGCAAGATGGTCGTCAATTATGTAAGAATGCAAGCTACCAGCAAAATTTTGGACACGAAAAGCTCATGAAGTTCATTGTTCACGATAATTCAGATTATCAATTTATTTTTGTTTTGACGTATCGCTTGAGACAAATTCAACCATATCTTTGACAATTTCTGGAAAAATGTTAGATAATGCGTCACCGAGAATCATAGATTGACCAACACAAACTTTGCAAGAATTGTGGTTTTTAAGAATTAATCTTGACCTTGCAAGCTCTCACAAGAAAATCTTCTTTGCCAAGAGTTTTGATAGATCTTGTTTGATAACTATTTTGTGTTCTCGCACTGATTATACCTTATCAAGTTGTTAATGTCCACTCTGGAATATGAATGTTTAGAGTGTTTTAAAAAAACAGTGTTTAAAATTAGAGTGTAAACAAGGAGGCTCGTCTATGTGCGTTTGCACATGATGTTCCGACCCGAGCTTATCAACACTCTTTACTTAATTGTCAACCAAATGACGATATAACAAAAATAGATATTTGAGTTGAAAACAATCGTTACACAATCTAACCACTAATTGAATTACACAATGCCATGCTTCATTACAGCGCCAACGAGATCTGCCACTAAAAAGACTACGAGAAAAAAAACAACCATCAAAATAAGCAAACACATAAATTTCACGTCAAAAACTCAATAACCAAATTTAAAAGCACCTAATAACAACGTCAAAATGAAGTCACATAAAACCCTAACTACACAAATTTTTTTAAGCATACAGCAGATGGAAAATTTTCTTAATGAGGATAGGTAACCAGTCGACAAAGAGAACGAATAATGAGGCGAAATTCAAAAATTAATCAATATTTTTTAAACCAAGAAATTTCAAAAGTCTTAAAAAGCAATAGCTTTTAACTAAAAGAACCTTGACAAATTACTAAATAGTTATTACAAAACGATAAGGACCTGTCTTTGGTTAGACTAAGCCATAGAAAAGTACTAAAGATGCAGAAAAACTCAAAAAATTAAAAACGATTTGCGAAAACACAAATTATTGATACAATTAAAATCATAAGCTATTATCTGAATGTTATGTATTTTTAATTCAATTGCTATTTCTAGTATTTAGACTGACAGATTTATACTGATATATTAGATAACTTTACCCGAGCCACATTTGAAAACCGTTGGGATCTGTTACTACGCGATTGTGTTGAAAGAAGAGAAAAAGAAACCCAAAACTGACCACTCAAAAAACTTTGAATTAAAATGCATATTGTGCATTAAAGAAAACGTCAGTGACAATTCAAATAAGTAGATATGTTATTTTTTGAAATACAAGAAATTGGACGGGACCTTTCAATGATGAAAATAAGTTACGACGAAAAGAACAAGAAAAACTGAAAAGGTTGAGCAAAAATTGAAATTGTATATCATAGACTTTAAGACTGTTCAATATAAACTGACTGATTCAGATAACATCATTCATTCAAACTTCACTTACAAGTTATGCGACCTGTCAGCAATTTTGCATCTATCTAAAGAACAAAAAAACAGGAAAAAACAGCAAATTCAAGAAAAAAAAATCAGCGAGAAAAGTGTCGAAGGCAATGAAAATTAAACTTTCAAAAAAATTTTCCTAGTTTCCAATAATTTTTTCAACAGCAATAGGATACTTCTTTTTTAACATTATAACTTTAAAAAATCATCAAATATGAACAAAAACATTAGAACCACGAAATTTTTGAGAAACCTCGTAGTATCAACGCCATAAAATTCAATAGCTTTCAACAGAAGCCAGTAAAAACGCCAAATTGATGAGACAACAAGGTTTTTTTGCTATTCATATTTCATCAATAAACCATTAAAATACGTCATTGACTATGAAAACAATAAAAAATACCGGCAAAGACGAAAAATTCAGTAGAAAACTGCCTGAAGAAAGTGTCTAAGCAAATTAATTCATAAGCTCTACTCTGAAAACTTTATCCATGATCCATTGAACGTCTTCCTTAACAAACCAATGGGAACTATCAGTATTAGGATAATGTTATGGGATTTCAAAAGGAACCAAAAATAAAAAAAACTATCCAAAAATTAAAAAACTATGAAAACCCGAGGCATTGAAGTCTTAAAACTATTAGGTACAAGATGAAATGCGGAACCAGATTAATTTTGAATGCAGTAGAAAAAATGGTCCTCTCAATACTGAGACTGACTAACAGTTCACGAAAAATTTAAGATTGGTTAATGATTAAAAAAAATTCGAAAAATTATTTTTAAGAACTTAACAGTCTTTAAATTCAATAGCTTTCAACGGAAGTCAATAAATACTCTCCGAAATGCCCCTATGGGAGGAAAAGAATATTTGTTTTGCATAGTTAATCAATAAAGCATCACAATGAGTCTTATGACTATGATAGCAACAACAAAAACGCAAAAACCAAAAAATCAGTAGGAAAATGCGAGAAGAAAATGTCGGAGCCATTCAAAACATAAGCTTTTCTCAGAAAACTTCATCTGTTTCATCTGTGATCCACCGAAAGTCCTTTTCAAGCCAATGGGATCTATCAACATTTGGATAATGTGATGAGAGTTCAAAAGTAACCAATAATACGAAAAAATACAAAAAAACAAAAAAAAATATTTGAAATCTTGTCAATGAAGTCATAGAACCAATAGTTAAAAAAGATAAAACCTCTAACCGGATCAATTTTGGTTGCAGTTAGAAAAAACCTCCTGTTACTTTTGAGACTGACTGAAAGCTCACGAAAAAAATTTAAGATTGATTAATGTTCAGAGAAATTTTTCGAAAATTTATTTTCAAAGTCTTAACGGCCATTAAAATCACTAGCTTTCAACCATAGTCAATAAATACATGCAAGTATAGTCCAGTTTGAGAACAATGACGTTTGTCGTTCATAGGTAATCAATAAGACACCACAATAGGTCTTATGACTATGAAAACAAAAACAAAAACAGGCGAAAACCAAAATTTAAGTAGAAAAGTGCGAGAAGAAAAAGTCGAAGCCATTTAAACCATAAGCCTTTCTCTGAGAACTTTATGAGCGATCGACTGAACTTATTTTTTTAGCCAATGGGAGCTATCAATATTTGGATAGTGTGATATGAGTACAAAAGTAACCAATAATACAAAAACAACCACAAAATTTTTTTGAAATTGAGATCTTGAATCATTGGAGTCATATATCCAATAGTTAGTAAATAAAACGGCTAACCAGATAAAATTTGGAATTACTTAGGCTGACTTGCAGTAAATAAATAACGAAAATAAATTTATGATTGTTTAATGTTCAAAAAAAATTTTCGGAAAATTATTTTTAAAGCCTTAACAGCCGATAGCTGTCCACTCAAAGCACTAGATAAGTTCACTCAATTCTCATTAAGGAAAATATTTCACCTTTAGTCAAGAGTTCATGGCGTAGGACTCCAAAAAATTAGTAAATACTCAAAAAGGAAATCAAATTTTCATTTGAAATGACGAAAACGCAGATTTGAAACCAAAAAAAAAACATGAGCAATTCCTTAAAAACGAATCTCTTTGTTCATTGGGCTTCATTTGATTGCAAATGAGATTTGTCGTTATCGGAATTTTAATATGAAAAGTGACTAGTCACTAGGTGACTTATAAAAACTAAAAAAAAACTGAAAGTATTTCTAAAAAAAAGGAGCTATCAAACAGAATTCGATTTTTTCTATAGTGAACATCCCAGAACTTCACAGGTGAACTTGAGACCAGAATTAGTTTTTGTATCACCTTCAGTCTATTAGAAGCCCACAATTGCTCCATTTTGTGGCATGAAATGTAAATTTGAAATACTGTTTTTATGGAAAATATCTTAATTTGAAGAAAAATAGCACTAAAAGTGAACAAATTCAAGACAAATATCCCGTGTTCACACAAAACTTCAATCCTCGATAACATCTCGAAAAAAGAAATTCAAAAAGGTCTTTTTATTTTTGAATTTCACGCTGGAACAGCTTTTTAATGATACCACTCACATTTCTCTACGATGAATATATCGATCGGCCAAAATTGACTGAACAAAAAAAATCATTTGAGTATATAGTTCCTCCCCCCACAAGTGGGTGAAACAACAAAAACAAAACTGTAAGGAAAACCTGAACTTCAGCCATCTCAACTTTCGTTTTCCTCTACAAACTCATGGGAAGTTTCACGAGTTCTCGAGCTAATGATAAGCACGCTAATGAGAAGCAGAAAATGTTGTTTCTAGAGTTTTTGGTTTTTCTTAATCCAAATGAATTCTGCTTCCACTTTTGGTTAGTTTTCTTTAAAGTTGATTGTTATGGGAATGCTTAATTTGAAACCGCTACATCTACAGATAGAATTTTTCAGGCTGCTTTTTTGGTTGCTTTGCATTATATATATATATATATATATATATATATATATATATATATATATATATATATATATATATCTATATATATATACATATATGTATATATATATATATATTTATATAAATTTATATATATATATATACATTTTTATATATATTTATGTATATATAAATATTAAAACATATATATATATATATATATATATATAATATATATATATATATATATAAATATACATTTTTATATATATTTATATATATAAAATATTTATATATACATATATTTATATATATATATATATAAATATATAAACATTTTTTCTATATATTTTTATATATATAATATATTTATATATATATACATAAATTTATATATATATATATATATATATATATAAATATATACATATATAAATATATATATATATGTATATATATATATATATATATATATATATATATGTTTATATATATTTATAAATATACATAATATATATATATATATATATATATCTATATATATGTATATAAATAATTTTATATATATATATATAAATATATATATATATAGCGTTTATTTTATATATATATATATATATATATATATATATATGTGTGTGTGTGTGTGTGTGTGTTTGTGTGTGAGTGTTTGCGTGTTTGTATGTGTATGTGTGTGCGGGTGTCTGTGTTCCGTGTATGTGTGTGAGTGTGTTTTGTGAGTGTTTGTGTGTGTGTTTTTTGTGTGTGTGTATGTGTGAGCGGATGTCTGTGTTCCGTATGTTTGTGAGTGTGCGTGTGTGTTGTGTGTGTGTGTGTGTGTGTGTGTGTTGTGTGTGTGTGTGTTTGTGTGTGTGTATGTGCATGCCAACATAGTTTTATAGTGGTTGCTGTTCACTTTCTTAGGATCAAAAACAAATTCAGTTCCCCTTTCTTGAATTTTTGTTGCCTTAATTTAAAAAAAGTACAGAATTTTTGAATTAATTGTAGAATTAGCAGTCTTTCACGATTGAACATCAACTTATTTCAAAGTTTTCTGCCTCTTAAGTTGTTCTAGGGTTCTTACCAAATAACCTTGCATTTGCTCAAAAGTTACCAAACTATCCCTTAGAGAATATGGAACTTAAAGTTCATAAAATAATATTACAGCTCTGGATTGGCAGCTTCTTCAGTTTTGAAGTTTTAATTATGTAAATGCTCGACCTATAGCTAAAAAAACTGTCCGTTA
>NC_134469.1:3001624-3011624 GCF_964194025.1 Convolutriloba macropyga
TCTTGATTGGAGTTGGGTGATGCCAGGACTATATTGTCCCTACTGATGGGTGATGCCAGGAACTATTGCTAGACCTATATTGTCCTAACAATAGTTCTACTGGAGTTTTGCACTGCAACTTGAAAATATTTTGGTGTGTCATCAGAGCCCTTTATATGAAAATGCCAAATGACACATTCAGATTTGGACTCCAGGCTTGAATAGCCCGTTTCACTGTTTGGACCGCTCGCTAGGCAAGTCCATTTGCTCTCTAATGATAGATGGGTGACTCCATCTTTTTAGTCCCCAAAAAATAAAACCACTGTTTTAGGTTACGCCATACAGACTTGGGACCATTGTCTGATACTAACGTTCTTTGTATCTCAAATGTTGCAAAAATTTGAGTGAATTTAACCTTCACTGCTTGTTAGGTTCTTTTTCCCACAGGGAAAGAGTTCTATCCAGCCTGAGAGAGGATCGATTTGAAAAAATGTGTGTGATAAGTCAATTTTGCCAAAGTAAGACATCCCGTGGAGATTATAAAATATGGTTCCCATGTCTGTGATTGGATAATCCTCGTCCATAAGTTTGCCGTTAATGTGAACTTTAAGGTCAACGCATAAAATTAGAGCTCCATTTTTCTTCCGCTCCCAAACTACTGGGGATGCATTTCGAACCCAACTGTTTGCACTCGCTCCAAGATGCCCTGTTGCACCATCGTCTCGAGATTTTCCTTGACCCTGTCTTGTAGAGGAAGAGCTTTCTAGCCTTGCAGAACATCAACTGTAGTCCGGGTTTGAGTTTCACATGCGCTTAGTATCCTTTGACTGCAGGTAGTTTTCAATCACTCTCTGTGTTGATGCCTTCTCGCGGTGGCATGTTTCTCACAAGTAGTCCCAATTATTTGTCCGATTTTACAATTGCAAGTCGTTGTTGCATATACTTTCTTACGTTCCACTCAACATCACGTGTTATTGATCCAAGAAACGTCACTCGATCACTATCATAGGGCTCAAGGCGTCTGGTTTCCCCTTCTAACTGGGGTTCACCAGGCCCATTTCAATTGAATGAAGATATCACAGTGCAATCAGCAACGATGTCAACTTGCATTTGTATTTTTTGGTCTTTTATTGTAAAATACTCCCATGTCGCTGACATGTTAAACACGTTTTCTTGTGCATAGTACATACCCATGTCCATTTCCGAAGAAGTTTGACATCACAATTTACCCTGTTCCTCACAGAAGTTGTAGTAGTGGTCGGATTTATCTGAACAAGGTTGGGTTTTACTTTTGCACATTTCTTGTTCAAAGCCAGACAAAGCCTTGCTAATGTGTGGCTTAACTTCACATCTATTACACAAATGCGTTTGCAGTGAAATTACTATCAGTGAACATTTTTCTTGCTTTTCTGAAGGTCTTTTTGAAGTTGTGTCCCAATTTTTCCTTCAATATAACCAATTTATTACCTACTGAAGAACCGTAAGCTTTCTTCTGAACCGTAGGGTTTCTGTCATTTCAGGAAGAGCTATCGCTTGTTTACATTTGATGCCGTCTAATAGTCCTATTTGTGCATCAAGGTCGCTGAAACCTGAGATAAACTCTATTTTCACCAACTTTTCTTCGGGATTGGTCCTTCTTATTAGTGTCTGGAGGTCACAAGAGCGTACTTCTTCTCTTATTAGCGATAGAAATTCATCGTCGGTTCCTCCAAAACATTGTGCAGTGGACAGGAATTTTGCCGTTATAACTATTTCTTATTGAGAAATATAGTTTTGAATCACTACTCCGATCTCTTCAAAAGGACTGTTTAGTAGTTTTTAGGGTTCATAAGGCTCCCCAATTTCAGAAATGAACCTTGTCCGCAAATATTAAGAAAGAGATTTGTTACCTGTAGGTCCACAATTGCACCATCGTTGTTGAGTTCGTCTTCTTTCTTCTCTGTGCGACATTTCGCCACAAAAGACAAAATCCCCGCAGTACAGAAGTCTGCAGATCCAAAAGATCTTGGTTGGTCGGTGGTCTGGACACCAGTGTTGTGGACCCGAGCACGGTGAACAATAATTTTATTATTTTAATAATTGAAATCAAAATGGCCTAAAGGTACCAAAATTCTCAGGTATTTATAGTCGCCGTCAGTATAAAAATATGAAGTATGAACAACTTTTTTCCCTTAACATACAAGTTTTTGTGCAGTTTTTTTGCACTTAACACCTTGTTCTCCTAAACTGAGAACGTCGCATTGGTATCTACAAGGAGGATCGTCGACTTGGTTAATGGTCACCACTGACGGTGGGAAGGTATAGTAAATTGCTCAAATTTATGGCTTATGTACACTGATAATTTTGTGGTATGAACAAAAATGAAGCAACGATTCGGTGCAATATAGTAGCCATTTAAAAAATTTACTTCACCAATATCAGATAAGAATGTTTTCTTTATTTTTAGGTGTTAACGTAAACTCTAAAATCTGATCTTTGCGATATATCAAATCTTCCCTCCTTTTTTAAGCAAGTTTGTAGGGATACCTTCTCAAAATCTTTCTGGTTGATTTTTTGTTTCTGCTTGAAATTCTCTCTCATTGCCTCTGAAAGTTTTTCCCCTTCAGATACTGAAGTTTCTTGATTGGAGTTGGGTGATGCCAGGACTCTATTGTCCCTACTGATGGGTGATGCCAGGAACTATTGCTAGACCTATATTGTCCTAACAATAGTTCTACTGGAGTTTTCACGGCAACTTGAAAATAGTTTGGTGTGTCATCAGAGCCCTTTATAGGAAAATGCCAAATTACACATTCAGATTTGGACTCCAGGCTTTAATAGCCCGTTTCACTGTTTGAACCGCTCGCTAGGCAAGTCCATTTGCTCTCTAATGACAGATGGGTGACTCCATCTTTTTAGTCCTCAAAAATTAAAACCACTGTTTTAGGTTACGCCATACAGACTTGGGACCATTGTCTGATACTAACGTTCTTTGTATCTCAAATCTTGCAAAAATTTGACTGAATTTAACCTTCACTGCTTGTTAGGTTCGTTTTCCCACATGGAAAGCTTCTATCCGACCTGAGAAAAGATCCTCAGAGAGGATTCCACGTATTGCTATCTCTGAGGCTTTTGTTGTCACTATTGCTTCCTTCATCTTGCTGTAATGCTGAACAAGCGGATTCGCGCAAAAATCATTTTTTATGTTTTTGCAAGCGTTCTGTTTTTTCCCCTCTGAAGTCGCGTTTCGAATTCTTTACAAAACTAACATTCTTGTTGCAAAAATTGGTATCATTTATTCATAAAATTTTGCTAGGCCGACAAAAGACTCTAATTGTTTCTTTTTTATTGGTGGAGGTGGTGGTTTTAATTTTTTTGATTTTAGGACTCAACATGTTTAGAATCGGATGCTGTTCGTTCTTTGAAAATAATAAACAAGGCAACTAATGCTCCAGACTAGTTAATAGTTGGATTTTTTTCTTTGATGGTGAAAGTTGTCGACTTTTGACTTTAAGCATCCGATTCTCTTATTGCTTCCTTGTTGTTCGATATACCAGTACCTCCTCTTGAAAGATGACTCCACACCTGATTTCTTTGCGAGTTGAGTTGATGCTACTCTGGAAGATTGAAGAAGAATTTCTCAAGCCCTTAGGAAGCCTGCACATCTTAAACAGTCTTTGCGATGTGTTAATTGTACATATTTCTTTTGCATCCTCGTCCAATTCGATTTGAAAAAATGTGTGTGATAAGTCAATTTTGCCAAAGTAAGACATCCCGTGGAGATTATAAAATATGGTCCCCATGTCTGTGATTGGATAATCCTCGTCCATAAGTTTGCCGTTAATGTGAACTTTAAGGTCAACGCATAAAATTAGAGCTCCATTTTTCTTCCGCTCCCAAACTACTGGGGATGCATTTCGAACACAACTGTTTGCACTCGCTCCAAGATGCCCTGTTGCACCATCGTCTCGAGATTTTCCTTGACCCTGTCTTGTAGAGGAAGAGCTTTCTAGCCTTGCAGAACATCAACTGTAGTCCGGGTTTGAGTTTCACATGCGCTTAGTATCCTTTGACTGCAGGTAGTTTTCAATCACTCTCTGTGTTGATGCCTTCTCGCGGTGGCATGTTTCTCACAAGTAGTCCCAATTATTTGTCCGATTTTACAATTGCAAGTCGTTGTTGCATATACTTTCTTACGTTCCACTCAACATCACGTGTTATTGATCCAAGAAACGTCACTCGATCACTATCATAGGGCTCAAGGCGTCTGGTTTCCCCTTCTAACTGGGGTTCACCAGGCCCATTTCAATTGAATGAAGATATCACAGTGCAATCAGCAACGATGTCAACTTGCATTTGTATTTTTTGGTCTTTTATTGTAAAATACTCCCATGTCGCTGACATGTTAAACACGTTTTCTTGTGCGTAGTACATTCCCATGTCCATTTCCGAAGAAGTTTGACATCACAATATACTCTGTTCCTCGCAGATGTTGTAGTAGTGGCCGGACTTGTCTGAACAAGGTTGGGTTTTACTTTTGCACATTTCTTGTTCAAAGCAAAACAAAGCCTTGCTACTGTGTGGCTTAACTTCACATCTATTACACAAATGAATTTGCAGTGAATTTACTATCATGAACTTTCTGCTTGCTTTTCTGAAGGTCTTTTTGAAGTTGTATCCCACTTTTTCCATCAATATAACCATTATATTACCTACCGAAGAACCAACCGTAAGCTTTCTTCTGAACCGTAGAGTTTCTGTCATTTCAGAAAGAGTCATCGCTGGTCTACTTTAGATGCCGTCTAATAGTCCTAATTGTGCATTAAGGTTGCTCAAAACTGAGATAAATTTTATTTTCACCAACTCTTCTACGTGATTGGTCCTTCTTTTTAGTGTCAGGAGGTCACAATGGCGTACTTCTTCTCTTATTAGCGATAGAAATTCATCGTCGGATCCTGCAAAGCCTTGTGCAACGGACAGAAATTTTGCCATTATAACTCTTTCTTATTGAGATATATAGTTTTGAATAACTAATCTGATCTCTTTAAAAGGAGTGTTTAGTAGTTTTTTAGGGCTTATAAGGCTCCTCAATTTCAGAAATGAATCTTGTCCGCACTTATTATGAAAAAGATTTGTTACCTGTAGGTCCACAATTGTACTATCGTTGTTGAGTTCGTCTTCTTTCTTCTCTGTGCGACATTTCGCCACAAAAGACACAATCCACGCAGTACAGAAGTCAGCATTCTGCAGATCCAAAATAAGTCGGTCGGTCGGTGGTCTGGACACCAATGTTGTGGTCCCGAGCACGGAGAACAATAATTTTATTATTTTATTAGTTGAAATCAAAATGCCCTAAAATTACCAAAATTCTCAGGTATTTATAGTCGCCGTCAGTATAAAAATTTACAGAACCGTCTAGAAATAGATAAACTGATTTTTGTTAGTTTTCATCATAAGAATAATTAAGTTTTTCCCCTTGTCGTACATGGCAATTTTAGTGCAGTTTTCTGAACTTAAGACCTTGTTCTCTTAACCTGAGGACGTGTTTTTGGTATCTATACGGAGGATGATCGAGTTGGTTTATGGTCATCCTTGATGGAGGGAAGGTCGTATTAATTGCTCAATTTTATTATTTATGTACACTGATAAACTTGTTGTATAGTAGCATTTCAGTGAATTTACTTCGCCAACATAACTTAAGAAAGTTTTGTTCATATTAAAGTTTTAATCTAATATCTGTGTTCAGATCTTCGCGATATATCCCATCCTCCCTCCCTTTTAAGCAAGTTTGTAGGAATAGAATCTCTAAATCTTTCTGGTTGTTTTTTTTGCTTGAAATTCTCGGGGATCCTGAAAGTTTTTCTCCTTCAGTTACTGAAGTTTTTTCATTGGAGTTCGGTGATGCCATGTTTGTATTGTCCTCACTGTTCTCAGATTGTGAGTCAGTAGATTGCTGATCAGTGGGTTCAGTCTTCATTTCATTAGATTCCAGTCCTGCAATTTGGTTGTCACTAACAAGCACTGTATTGTTTGAATTCTGGGGCTGGATGAATGAAGTATTAATCCCTTTACATATAATGACGTTCCGTTCTCCTCGCTATTTTTTTCAAATTTGACTCCCACTCTTTGTTCGAATGAATCGGTCTCACAGTGAAATATTCCGACAATTAGGTGTTCTCTCTCTCTCTCTCTCTCTCTCTCTCTCTTTTCTCGCTGTTTTTGGACACTTCAATAGTTTTGTTTTCAGCCCAGCTAATGCTCCAAATGTATCGGCAGGTTGGGTCGTTCCACTGCTGTATCTTTTTCATCGATGTTTAGATGGGTCCTAGTTCTTGCCTTGCAAGGTAAACCCGAACCACATAAGCTGGCGGGTCACCAGACACCTTTCTTTTGGCAAGAACGGGTTTCAACTTTGCCCTGAAACAGATGTCTTGCTCTTCGCGTCACTATTTGATTTCACCTGTGTTCCGGGCATCCCTCTCTCTTCATAACCAAGTTTGAGTGATTCCTATATGCAGTCGTTGTTTTTTTCCTCGATATGATTTATCACCGTCCTAATTGCCAGTATTCTTTACTCTTTATCCTCGGATGTGCAAAAGACTGTTGTGTCGTCTGCAAAAAGACACAGGCCAAACGATTGTTCCAATGGCTCGGTGTTTGTCCCCGGGTCGAGGATTTGGATAATTTCTGGATGAAATATTTCACCACATTTCACTGCATTTCTTACAAAAATTCACCGCAAAATTCACTACATTTCTTACAAAAATTAACCGCATCGACTTTTGTGGCAAATTAATGTAAGAAATGCCGTAAAAGCTGTGAATGCGTTAAAAAAAATAGTTCACTGCATTTCATCGCTTTCCTTACAACAATTCACCGCTAAATTCACCGCATTTCTTAAAAATTCACCGCATATGATTTCCAAAGTTTACTCAATCTAAATTAAAATCACAAGAAATTTCATAACTCTAAGTGACAGGTGCTGCAGTGGACTAAGCAGGTGAAGGCATACAGGAGCTCAGAGGTTCAAACCCGTGTTGGGATGATCCTTTTTTGTAAAAAAAACTGAGAACGCGGTGAAAATAAATAATTCACCGCAATTCACCGCATTCTCCGCAAACAGATGTAAGAAATACACGGTGAAAATTTTTTTTCACCGCATTTAACGGCATTTCTTACAAAAATTCAACGCCAATCCTCGACCCGGATCGTTCCAAAATTTTACTTCCAAAGTTTTACGATGAAATCCTATTTTCTGTGCCAGTGCCACTTCACTGACCAGTATTGTTCTCTTAAAGCCACCAATTCATTCCATTGTTTCCCTGTAGCGCAAACCACTGCCTGGTGATAGATGCAGAATTATATTGGCGGGGTGGGCAAACTTTTCTGAGTCCCCCGTTGGGAGCTCCAGGATTCGCTTTTGCCGTCTGGAAATTTCAATGCATATGACAAGCCCTCCCCTAGGTCCCTAGCGCAGTTAATGGAGTTTCCCTGGCGGCCGTATTTTCTTACAATTTCCCAAAATTCTGGCTTAGATGTTCTTGGGCACTCTTTCGGTGGATCTAGAAGTTTGGCTACTGCGTCGTTATGACGGGTCGCAGCCGGTAAATTAAAGGCTGGTTGTCCGCACGGTACAGGAAAAAAATGCATGGAAAAGAAATCCACATAGTTTTAGATAGGAAATAATCCCCCATTGCAAAGTTTGATTTTGGACGTGCTAAATTGTTGCGTTGTGATAATTCGCGAGGTAGGGCCAAACGCGATAATTGCGCAGCTCATAAAAATAACGAGGGGGCTTATTTCCGTGGAGTTTTATTTCCTATCTATATCAAAATGGTTTTTTCCGTGGGGTTTTTATTCTGAAAGCGGTCTGCACTTCTGGTCTACACTAAATGTTGACCTGCCTTTAATCTGCTGTGATATAAACGGTTGAATTCTTTATTGGTTAATTTCAAAATGCTGATTGGTTATTCAATTTTTGGATGGGCTGAAATTGGCCCTCGCTTTCTAAAAATGTCGAAGAGATGCTTCTCATGGTAAAATGAGGGCTGGTTGTCTGCACGGTTCTAGGAAAAAAAACGCATGGAAAAGAAACCCATATAATTTTAAATAGGAAAAAAACCACCATTTCAAATTTTAATATTGGACGTGCTATTTTGTTCGATTGTGATAGTTCGCGAGGAATGGCCATTGCTCGCGAGGCATGACCAAACGTGATAAATAAGCAGCCATTAAAATTGAACTGGGTGTTTTATTTCCGTGGGGGTATATTTCCTATCTAAATTTAAGTAGTTTTTTCCGTGGGGTTTAACTCCGAAAGCGGTCTGCACTTCTGGTGCACAATGACGTCCTACATCTCAATGTTGACCTGTATTTTTTTTCGATTTCTCAAAATCTGCACAAATAACCTCATTTCTAAGACGATCCGCTTCAATGTTTTGGGATCTATGACTCCTAACCTGTACAAGCCTCACATAGCTCATTACAAAAAATTTCGGTGTGAATTTCATTTCATTTTTAAGCTCTTTTGTGACGTTTGTTTGAGCTGAAGATACATTGAATTTTCCTGGTGGGAGTTAGAGAGCTTTTAAGTTGATGAGAAAGTCACATATTTACTTTGAATTTCTTGCCTGTCAGGTTTTTGGCCTGATAATTTACTTCGATGAAATCCTATCTGCTGGTAACTAGTGCCACTTCAATACCAAGTATTGTCATTCTGAGGCCGCCAATTCATTCCATTGTTTCTCAGCAGCGCAAACCATCGCCTGATGATAGGTGCTGAATTATATTGGCGGGGTGGGCAAACTTCTCCTAGTCCCCCGTTCGGGGCTCCAAGATTCGCTTTTGCCTTCTAGACATTTCACTGCATATGCCATGCCCTCCTCTAGGTCCCCTAGCGCAGTTGATGAAGTTTCCCTGGCAGCCGTATCTTCACTCGATTTCTCAAAGTTCTGGCTTAGATGTTCTAGGCATACTTTCTGAAGGTCTAGAAGTTTGGCTCCCGGGTCGTTTTGACGGGCCGCTGCCCGTCAAAACATTCAGGGCTGGTTGTCTGCACGGGTCTAGGGAAAAAATCCTAAAAGGAACCCACATAATTTTAGATAGGAAAAAAACCCATTTCAAATTTTAATTTTAGATGTGCTAATTTGTTCTGTTGTGATAGTTCGCGAGGCATGGCCAAACGCGATAAATGCGCAGCTCATTAAAAGTAAAGTGGGGGTTTATTTCCGTGGGGTTGTTTTTCCTATCTAAATTTAAGTGGTTTTTTTCCTTGGGGTTTGTATTCCGAAACCGGTCTGCACTTCTGGTCCACAATGACTTCCTGCATCTGAATGTTGACCTGTGTTTAATTATTTTCGGTTTCCCGAAACCTGCACAAATAACGTCATTTCCAAGACGATCCGCTTCCATATTTGGGGACCTTTGGTCTCTTTTTCCCATCTTTGACCTTCAGGATTTCACTCCACTGGCAACAAGGAGGCGGCATACTTTACAAGCCTCTTACAGCTCATTGGACAAAATTCTGGCATCACATTCATCTCATTTTTCAGCTCGTTGATGACGTTTTTTTCTCAGCTGAAGATACATTCAATTCTCCTGCTGGGAGTTAGAGAGCTTAGTGGTTTAGGGTTTAGTCAGTTCTCCATGGGGGGGGGGGGGTGGAAGGGGGTTGAATTTGAAGGCAAGCTGCGCTGAGTTCTTGTCTGTTCCTTGAGTTCAGTTTTTCCTCTTTTTTCTAGAGGAGGGATTGGGGTGAAAAGAGTAGATTAAATTACAGGTAGATTTTCCAGATTGAACAGATGGTTTTAGAGAAATCATCTCAATCAAGAATACAAACACATGTACAGGTAGATAGATATATACACACTACAAACACTCAGAGAGAGTGAATACTAGAATGCCGGCTGGAGGGTAGATTAGGGGTGTGAATTTGATTGAATACATATTATTCCTGGAAGCCCTCCAATCCCGTGTCTATAATGAGACTATAATAAAAATGCAATTTGGCCCCTTTGTTTGAAATTGGGAGGCGGTACCTCTC
>NC_134469.1:3016624-3040447 GCF_964194025.1 Convolutriloba macropyga
CAATAACCATATATGTTACAATTCTCTAGAAAATTTTAGTAAATGAACCCTTAACAAAGCTCGTAATTACTAAAAATGCAATAGGAACGAGTTTTTGGTTGATGTTTTGATTATATGAAGTGACTAAATGCTATACACAAATTATTTGCAAAATTCCGCACTAGTGGTATTTTCTAAAGGCCTACTCACAAGTATACCCATGAAATAACTCAAAAGCATACATAAGATTTAAATATATACAGATGGGGGTGCTTAATTTATTGGGGGCGCTAGTGAAAAAGATCCCAATTTGGAAAATTTTTTATTGTTCAAAGCATTTTTTTCTAGTTGAATTGACAAAAAGAGGAAAAATTTGTTACAATTTTTGTAAGTTCCACTGTTTTTCTCTTCTTTCTTCCAATGCTGGAAGTGTTTCTGAGATTATTATTGCTAACCTATAGTTATATGAGTATTTAGTTTTATCCTGAATGCGTGTTCGAATGCACTAGTTCGAAAATTGTGATAGCAATTCTATAACTTTTTAGGTTATTTTGGATTTTGGACGTTTTTCTTTTTTTTTCTTGTCATTTGACTTAAACTTAAGACTGCTATTTGTTGCTTTCACGCATTTGCCAATAGATGTTAGTTTTTGGAACACTAATTTTATTCGCGAAATGAATTGAATTGGCTTTTGAATTTTTCCGCATATGCTTTTTTAATAAAAAAGCTATCAAAAAACCGGAAGTAAGTGGGAAAGCGTTGTTTTATTGAACCGATCCAGAGAACGAAGAGAATAAAAACTAGTTTTTAAGCATATATTCATTTGAAACGGAGCGGGAAGCTTAATTGGAAAGAATTTTCTGTAAGTGAGCAAATATTTTCCTACGAGTATCTTCATTTTTTCTTTTTTTGAAGATTTTGTATTTCCCAATAGTTTTTTGTATACTATAACAATAATATATCGGTAATTTTTATAGCATTTTAAAGATTGTTGGTAACGGACGGAATTTTGCGCTTATTTTGGAGTTTTTCCAACTATATTTGTGGATATTTATGCTATTTTAGTGATATTTTTCACATTGCATTGTTTTATAGCATTTATTGTTATTTGAGCTGAAAAAAGACAACAGTATGCATTTGCTATTTCGATCTCAAAAACTTTTTTCCACTAAAAAGCAGTTTTTTCTATGTAATGTGACAAAGTTTTACAGTTTTTATCCATTTCTATTTTCTCGTCTTTTTTCCAATTTAGAAATATTTGGGAGCTTATTATAGCTTGCTTATTTTTGTGTTAGTTGTCTATATTTGAAAAGTAGTTAAGAATGTGCTTCTAAAAATTTGATATTTCTTCAAAAACTACTACATTATTTCTTTAACCCTTGGAAATATTAGGGAAAATGATTGGGGCAAAATTTATCAGCGAAAGAGTGGAGAACAGAGAAAAAAAATTCTGCTTTAATTTAAACAGTTGAGAGTTATGGGTTGCAAAAAAATTCAGGAAAAAAATAGTCATTATTTCAAGATGGACCTAAAGAGAAATGGTGCAATTGCTCACAATTTTTAAATTTTCAACAGTATTTTAGTAAGCTATTATCATATAAAGAGAATCATTTAAGCGACAATTGAGTACTTTATAGCAAGTGGAGTTTGAAAAACCGTCTCTAAGTGTTTAAATTAGTTTTCGCCTAATTTCCACAAAATGTCATTTGGAAATTTTCGCCTACTGGCTACTAAATACGGCTTCGCCTAATCGAGCGTTCGCCTAATATCCATATTCCAATCCCAATTGACCTACTAATAGATTAAATGAAAGGAAACGTCGTTTATAGTCTAATCTCAACTTTTAACAGATCTAAATTTGTAGCATTTATTCACTTCCGCAATTAACAGGAAGTTCTGCTAATCGACGCCCCAAAAAGGAAGGAATCGTGTGTAATTGAGTGAATAAATTGTGAAAATTGAAATCTTGACAGACATTTGTTCATTTATTTAAAGATTTAGTTTCTAATTGAGTTCCTTCAGAAGATTATTACTCGCTAATTAACATGTGTCATTTGAATGTCAACAATGATAACCAATGAGATTAATTGGGAAAATATTTAAAATTTATTAGTTTTGTCAAAAACAATTTTGTACTAAAAAACTTGCTTTTATTTGAAGCTTAAACCGCTGAAAAAAAACAGTAAAAACGTAATTTTAGAACTTTTTCCAAGAAATTGCATCGTAAAACAAACTTTAATTGCTTAGTCGAAACATTGGAAACAGGTATTTATTTTAGTTTTAGTTTCAATTTTAATGTTCATAAATGTCATTATAATGATTGGCCTTTTCTCTGCAGAAACTAGCACTACAAAATTTGATCTTTTCTGTTTTTATGCCCCCCCCCCCCCCCCCCCCGTTACAAATTATGTGTTGTCATGTTGCACGTTACTGTGTACGAGGGCGGAAAAGTTATACATCACTGAGTACGGCTGCAATTCTTTCAATTTTTCGGTTCTCTGTGAAAATTTCGAAAAGTGTTCCTCGGAAACTGGATGTTTTCCGCCACCCCCCCCCCCATCTTAAGGGGTGCATATTACCTGCAATCCCAGACGCACGTACAATATTTATACATAAAATTTATTAAGTAAAGGCACGAGCAGTATAACCCGGGTGCGCATAACGTAAAGTGTACGGGGGGGGGGGGGGACATCCCGGAAACTTTTGAGCATATATGTTCTTCTGGTATCTCATGGCGACAAATTTGCAAAGAAGAGTGAAAGCTCACTGTATACCTCTGCAAATTTACGCCCTCAAAAAATGGTGACAGATATCAGAAGAGATTTTATTGTGTTGTGTTATGTGCAACTTGTGAAAGATTAGCTGAAATTGAAAATTAAAAATTTGATGACGACATGGAGTTTCTGAAAACTCAGTTTTAGTTTTAATCAGCTTTTCAAATAAATGAAAAAAACTGGATTTTTCCGTTTGTGCCTCCAGTTACAGAGCACGTGTCATTACAAATTAAATCATTATGTAAAGACCTGGCTAGTGCAAATACTACGTACCCACTAACCCGGGGGAGGGCACAAACGGAAAAGATCAAAAATTTATATGTAATTAAATGACATTATAATTAATAAATTTGTTTCTGCGTAATCGCAGCGGAGCAGCATTAGGCTTTGAGTCTGCATTAACAGTAACCTGTTCTCAGCTGTCCTTTTTCTATTATTCCTCAGTTGTTTACAATCTCAGCTGTTCATTTAGTGAGCTTGAATGCTCTTTTTTGGTAACTATGGTCACTTTTTTTGGCGTCTGAAAATTTCACGTGGTACCATCATTGCAGCCAACATTAGTCAGGCTATTGTCAACCTGAAGCTATGGTTAAGTAAGAGCTCATCCTCACACAGACAGCTTCACGGAGGCAGGTGATCGAACTAACGATCATTGCCGTGTCAATCACGCACCATACCTCTCACACACCTTAACTCGTTTTTAGTTCAGATTAGCAAATTATAGAATCGATTTCAGTCGTTGACTTTTAACGGCCTTTTCAACAACCATCTGCAACAGTATCTCATGCAGCAATTCATTGTTGATTGTTAATTAATGGCATCCGAATGTGTAATTAAACAGTCTAATAAAATTGAAGAGCGGCTCAATTAAAATAATAACACTGTGAAATCACTTGGGTGAAGTGGTTGTCTTACTTGGTAAAACCAGCAGGCAAAAAGTTATGACCAGAAGAGAAACTTAAAAATTGAAAAATCTTACAAATGGAAAATGAATTTACGCAATTCTTATTTTCGGTAATAAAATTTTAAATGATTATAATTTTGATTTTTAAAGTAAAAAAATAGTAAACTAACTTCAGAACAAAGAGAAAAAACACCTGTTTGTTTAGTTTTACAAAATTTATTGTTAGAGCTACTTTTTTTTGTGTTTGTGAGACCACCAACAGACAATTTTGCTTCTTTGGGTGGTACTTTTTGAGCAGATAGTATTCGCACTTTCTATCCAGTAGCCTATGAACCTAAGAAATGAATCAGAAAAAATATTTAGTTGACTAATAATAAAATGTAGAGTTTTTTAATATGTTCATTGCTTCCTAATAAAAAATTTTCATCGAAACGACCTACAAAATACTTGCACAGTTCTGAAAGTTTTATTGCAATCATAATTTTAGTCGCCAACAACTTTAAAATAACGTTGCTTAATAATCCGACAAAATATCATTCTAAACTGGCCAAAAATTCAAACAGAATTGGCTGGTATATAGGATCCGAAAACTTTTAAAAATTTATTAATTAAAAAGTTAATTAAAGTTTCAAGTAATTAAAAAACTTGATTACTTGTTAAAGATATACGCTCTTCAATTCTCGGAGAAACGTCTAATAAAACAGTAAATTAGAGTGGGTTTTCATCCGAGCTACTTGCTCTCTCTTTTTTGCTTTCATTTTTTGTTACCCCTAATGTACATTAGGCTAGTAAGTTTTGCACATTTTAATATCGTTCCTCGAATCTTCACAAACCTTTTACAAATTCATTTTCACAATTCTGTTTGCTGAATTTTAGTTCATTCACTCAAAAAATTTACAATCTAATCGATCTAATATTTTCTAATCTGTTAATAACTAGTAGAGTGCTGTCATTATAGGCTTGCTTTCCTTTTTTTTCTCGATATTTTGTTGAGAATCGGGTGCCTGAAACTCCACTTCATTTTACGATTGCCATTGAAAACCCTAGTCAAAATTTGACGTTTCATAAAAGCAAAATAAAAACAATTTCTCCCTCACATCGCTTTTTACTCACACTTTTTAACACTCAACATTAATGGTTTTTTGAAGATATGTGATTGTGATATAAAAGGATTTGAAAAATAGGATCAAACGAATCTCAAACTCTGTTATTTCTCATTATCGATTTATTTCCAATCAACAAACGTTTCCTGCTGGCGTTTAAAATGTATCAAATTGGACGAAATTGAAAATTATCGAAAATGATCGAAGAGTATTATCTTACTTTCGATTATGCTGGTTGGCAACCATTACAACACGAGAAGAATTCAACAAAATTATCAATCATATAATAATGTGGTGAATCATGTTTTTTTTAATTTGTTTATTTAATTAACCAAAAATTTTGTGCTATTTAATTTTTACAACTTTGTAGGGTCTTACCAGGGTCTTACCAGGTATTTTTTTAACAGGGTCTTACCAGGGTGAAAAAATAGGGATGAAATGATAGGGGTTTAAATAAATAGGCATGAAAAAGTAGGACACTGTCTTACCATGTCATGGTTAATATTCATTTGTTATCTTGAAGCTAACCTAGAAAGAACCTACCAAGACATGATGGTAAAACATACCACTTTATTACAACTAAATAGCACAAGATTCACAAAAAAGATTAGAGTTTTGACAAAATGTCATTTCTTGGTACCGGTGCAAAGATCTCGCAAGTGTGAATATCTTATGATATTTTCTTGTCATTTATCATTGTGAGAACTTGGCAAAATTAACAAATTTTAGCATATCTTAGTATGGCGTACTTCGCATGTAATATTGTCAGTTTGCAAGTTCATTTTTTTGTCCTGTTTTTCAGGTACATCTTTTTTCGACGGACTTTCAAGAGTTATGCATTGATTTTTAAAATTACCATTAAATCATTTTTTCAAAAAAGCTCATTCCCTTTCACTGGTATTTGTTAGGCGTTCATTTTTCCATGAAACAAGATAAACAGTATATATTTCCTATTTTAGCTTCGACCCCACTTTTAGTGGGGGGGGGGGGGTAGAAACTATATACTCAAATGGGTTTTTTGTTCAGTCAAATTAGACCGATCGATATATTCATCGTGGAGAGTTTTCATTGGTATCACTGACAAGCTCGTCCAGAGCAGAATTTAGAATTAAAAGGATTTGGTCAAATTCGGAAATTTTCAAGGATTTATTGAGGCATAAAATTTCGTGAACATTTCAATAACTTCCGTTGTTTCTGTTGAAATTTTGTGGATTTTTACTGAAAATTTTCATCAATTTTGCTAAAAGTGAGAAAAAATTGTTAAAAATAATGTTGCACTTTGTTTGAATTTGACGTAAGTCTAGACTTAAAAACTGCTAAACAACTTTAAAAACTCGCAATCTGTAAAAACTACGAAGAGAATTTTATCCGCTTCCTATTTCTCTGAGGGTTTTCTAGAAAAAAAATGTTTGCGGTTTTTTACTTTTTGCCTTTTGTTTTTGAGTTTTTTTTTGTCAAAATATTCAGATCCATAAAATTAGGAAAAATAGGGTTTTTAGACAAACAAGGGCAGCATTGGCATGGTTGGCTTTGGGCTAATTGAGGATTCTTACAAAACAAATATTATTCAGATTGCTTTTGGGCGCAGTCCTTTGTGAAAGTATGTTTGATTTTTTTTGTTTTCTTATGTTAATTACGGACCAGATTGTTTCAAATCATTTTCTTGCCAATTAGGGGACACAAGTAGCACATTTTACCATTTCAGTGAAATCTCATGTTTCCATGGCTTTAACACAACAGAGCTTCTGTAAAAAAATGTTGGTGAAATTGTCCGAGTTCCGTCTGTATTAATGGGTATTTTATAGTCTAATGACTTAGTCTCTTCCATTATGGGTCTATATCGCTAGATATATATATATATATATATATATATATATATATACATATACATACATATATATATATATATATATATATATATAGAGAGAGAGAGAGAGAGAGAGAGAGAGTTATAGCGTAATCTATCTCGTATGTTTCAGTTGAAATCTTAAGGCTGCTCTAATAATTAAAAAAAATTTTGTTGAAAAAAAGGATTTTGGTTGAAATTTTTCTCTTTTATATCTTCTTTTTGTTAATCAACCTATGGTTCAGTGTCGGCAGATACAAGTCTTATTACGTTTGCTTTGACCTCTATGTTAGTCAAAATTTCGGATTTTTCGCATGGTTTTTTGATTTTGATATCATAATTTTTTTAAGCTTTATCTTCAGTTTTAAGATCTTGGAAGAGTTTTGTGGTTTACACTTTTGTGTTCTCAAATTAATCGCATTGCTAATAGGTCTTGTGTTCCATTAACTAGTGCAAAAATCTCAATGAAAAATTGGTAAAATTGTATGAACAGATTACGGATTAACTTTTCACACTGATTCGACACCCTTTTCTCGCAAAATTATTGGAATCTTTTTTTTGTAGTTCTTTTTCAATTTTTGTGTAAACGAATGCCATAATCTCTCTGTTGTCAAATCAAAATGGCCTCCTTTGGTTGTAACGATTGAACTATTTAAATATCTCAGTCTACTTCTAATGCTTTTCACGACTGATATTAGTTGTTTTCTAAGAATTTGAACATAACCTATAAACCTACCATTCTCACTCTCTTTTTGTCTTTTTATTACCTATTTTTATTAGCGAAAGTTTATGTCTAACATTATTTGTTTCTAAAAGAAGCGCATTTGTATATGTTTAAAAATTGTAGTGAAAAATTATAGCCCTAACAGGTTCGATATTGTTTTCTCGGAATAATTAAATGAGATTTTCATTTTTCTCAGTACTTGCCTCACTTTTGTAAACTTATGACGTATTATGAATACTTACATAGGTATTAAAATCGTCCTATGGGGGTTTAAGGGAAAATATTGGACGAAATCAATTGATTGCTGATGGTTTTCATGACTAAAATATAATTGTTTTCATTAATTTAATTCTCTTTTTGTACGCTTGGCCCTTTTGTTCTTTTTGTCTAATTGTTAAGTTGTGTCCTCCATGACATGTAATATAATACATTGTTGGTTTTGAAAAAAGCGCAATTGAAACTATCCATCACGGTTCCGAATTTGTTTTCTCGGAAAATTTAATTAATTTGCTGATTTTTCTTGCTGTAGTTGTTGTTTTTTTGTCTTACAACGTATTTTGGTTATTTACAGACCTCAAAGACTTCCTTTGCTATGGACGTTTAAATGAGGATATTTGACGATTTAAGTTGGTATCTGACTGTTTTCATGAGTTTAGAATATATAGTTTTCAAAAAGCTATTTTTGGTAACTTTGTTCCTTTTGGTTCTTTTTGCTTAATTGTTATCTCACCAAGGAAGTGACATATCACATTGTTGGTGTCGGAAAGGCACAATTGAGCCTTTCTAATGTTTTCAGTGAGAAGAATATGCTCTACACGGCTTCGAAACTGTTTCCTCGAAAAAAATTTAATTAAAATGTTTATTTTTTTGCTGTATTTGTCGTTTTTGTAGTCGATGACATATTAAGGATAATTACAGTCCTTATTGCCTTTTTTGAGGTTTAAATGAAGGATTTCAATTATCTCAGTTAATAGCAAAAGGTTTTTCCTGGCTTCGAAAGCAATTCTTTTTTAAAAAAAAATTGAAGCTTTTTTATTAACTTGCCCATTTTTTTGTAATTGTTACCTAGTGTTAGTTAAGGGCAGATTATTGATCTCGTCTAAAAAAGTACAAGTTTCTTGTTTATTTTATCAGAACCTTTTTGGACTTTGATAAAAGGTTTTTTATAAAATGCATATAGTTTTGGCAGTAATTAATGCTTGTTGTTTATGTTTGATTTTGTCGTAGTCTTTTTTTTAATGGCAGGTCCCGTAGGCCCTCTAATAGTTAAATTATTGTATTCATTTAGTGGTTTGAGTTTAACGCATTTTTTTTATTCGGACACCAATTATTTTTTTGGAACAATATGGGAATTTTTGAGTTTTATCCATCTGTTCCTCATTTGGTAGACAATTGAGCTTAAATTGCCGATGAACGGGGTCGCAACTTCATGTGCGAACGCACATCATCGAGCATTCATTTTGTTCACAATTCTAGTTTATTAATTTGAAGTTTGTGTCGTCCTGTGAAATTCCTTCCCCCTTTTTTGTCTGATTCCAGCTTTGTTTGTCTGTTTATGTTTGTGATATCTTTTCAATTTGAAGGCCAGACAAAGTGTAACCGCAAAACGGATTTATATTTATGAGTCTGATTAAAACTGACGTCACTGCAAATCTGTCTCTATTTTTTTAGGGTACAGTTTGTTTATAAAACATCTCATGTTTTTTTTTCATTCAAAGAAGAAAATTATATGAAATCATTTTAATTTGAAGTTTTATTTCTGCATTGCTGGCTTAAAATAACAAAACATTTGCAGGAGAAAAGTGTGGTTAAAATTAATAGTTATTGCCGCTCGCATTATTTGAGAATTATGAAAAAAATACCCAATTTTGAAATGCACTGTGATTCTGCAAAAAATTATTCTGTAAACAGAGCTAACAACTTAGCGTTCTGTTTTTGATTTCTTTGAGACGTCACTAGAAAATTGCGTTGAGACGTCACTAGATGATAAAAATCATTAAAAATCCAAATTTCTTTATGATTTCGGCCAGTTCCAAAACTCCCCGAAATTAGCGAAAAGTTCTGAAAAATTGCTGTCCGTTCTCTTTTAAGAACTGACACAAATGTTTACGAAACAATGAAACAATTGTAATAAAAAAAGCATATGGAAAAAATAACTAAAAGATCTTCTTTCATTTGGTGATATCGAACTATAGCATAAAACTGCCTTGCTTTAGTGCCAGAATAAATGTGGCGTCTCTCAGCGTTTCCATTGTTTCTTATTTTGCTTCAGAGGCAATCCCGATTGAAAGTAGCAAACTAATTGCACGTGTTTAGTAATTTTGTTTTTTAATTGTGTTTGGTAAATTTTATGCAAAAAACTGTTTTTAAAACCACTGAGCTCAAAAGTATTTTATTAAAAATCAACAAAGGTCATTTGAAAATCTTGGCCTATCTATATCATCACACTTTTAAAATTGTGCAAGTTAAGCTTTTAATAAAAATTTTGCGGAAAAGTTACATTTTTGCGGTGAAATTGATAAACATTTGCTTTTAACCTTCTGTCCGTGATCAGAAAATTTCTCAAAGATGTTAAATATATTTGAGTGGACTGTGTTAAAGCTGAAAAGAAGCATCTTCACCACCCGTTACTGAAAAAATTTCTTAGTTATTTTGCACAATTGAACTAATTCGAGTTACAACCCGAGTGATGAGTGAATTGAAAACTTGCAAGAATCTTGCAAGCTGATTCAAAACTTTGCAAGATTCTTGCAAGAAACTTGCAAGATGTCAATCCGGCTTAAAAATAAATCAGGGCACTATTATTTTAGAAAGCACCTTTAAAGCAAAGTTTTGTACAATAAACAAATCACAAAGGTGAAAGGAATCTTGCAAGTTTTTCAGTTCTGGAAAAACTTTCTGAGTACTGTTGGAAACCAAAACTGACTGAAAACCAATTGAATTGATTTTTACAAGAATTTGAATTAGCATAACTGATTCTTGTTGATTTTTTGCCGAAATACTTTTCGAATGTGGAGTCTTGCAAAAATCTTGCATGTTTCTTGCAAGATTTCGTATTCAAATACGATTTTCCGACAAACAACAAGAAACTGACCCCTTCATGCAGCGCGATAACCCCCGCCCTTGTTCATGACCCCTTCGCGCATTAGTCTCAGCTATTTATGGTCATCAGAGAAAGCTAAAAAAGGCTCTTGCAAAAGCTAAGACAAGTTTACTGCATCCTTTCTCCGTTGCCCCCCCCTTCCCCATCATTTGAATCGAAAAGCTAGCAAAATTTTTGCAAGCTTTTCTATTCATCTTGCAAGTAATCTTTCAAGATGAATTGAAAAGCTTGCGAGAATCTTGTAAATGAATCAATAAGCTTGCAAGATTCTTGCAAGTGAATCGAAAAACCGGTATGCATTCAATTGCAAGATTGCCATGCAAGATTCTTGCAAGTTTTTTTCATCGACTACTAGGGAGGTTTCTGAAATGATGTTTTTCTTAAGTGTAAGAAGAAAAAAACTCGTGGATATATCACGAACATCTAATTGGATGTAAAAATTGTCATTTATAGACGGTAGCAATGTCGGGTAAAAAAGATAACAGGAATTCAAAGTGATTAAATTGAAGACAAAGGTTTAATTAAGAGATTTTAATTTAAATGTTAGGTTGATATTCCCCAGAAGGCTATATTTCTTATGTTTAGTCGTTACCGATCACTGTCCAAGGAAAAAAGTTCCAAGTTCAGAAAGGAGTCAAGTATATTTTTCTATTGTTCTTCATAACTTTTGAATTTTTTTATATTAGCCCATTGGTCGTATTTTAAAGGAACTTAGAGCAATAGTTCTCAAAGGGTTTTTTGTTGCAGAAAATTCGAAATTTGTCTATATTTGCATCAGCACCCCGAATCTATTATCCAAAGAGGCTCTAAGTTTGCACTGCAATAAATTTAAACCAAAAAATAAGGGATAACTTCAATTTCTCTGTATAACAAGATTTGAGCTCAAATATTAAATACTTAGCTATCATTAACTTAGAATATTCCGTTATCAGTAACGATGTGATCGAAACATTTTTTTTAAAGTTTTGTGCTGATAGCTGACACCAACCCAATTTGTACTTCCCATTTGTGGTCTCTAAAATAAACAAAACAGAAAAGAGAGTTCTTTCTTCTAAAACACCTCCAAAACAGACAAATTGAATTTTTAGTTTCATATTATTTACTTCTACAAAAAAATATAAAAATGTTTCTATCGTCTAAATTCGGTTCTGCGGAAACGTTCCTATTGTCTAAAATCTATCTTCTGCCATTTGACTGGAACAATGATACAGATTTTCAGTAGTTCGTTTTTAAAGATTCTAGTGTTCACTTCACTTTGTTTTCAGAATTCGTTCAACAATTGCTGGTGTTCACATTATTAGACGAAATTAGACATTAGGAAAAAGCATTTTTTGGAAACAGTCGTTCTAAATCATTAGTTAATATTGTTTCTCCCTCTCCATGTCCGCTGTTGACATACAATCTATCTGACTTTGTAGCGAAGATTTTAAAAATTTTTTCTTTGTCCAGAATACAAATTGTTAAAACGTTATATCAAATGATTAAAACTAAAAGTTTAGAAAACGAAGTAAAATCATATATTTAACGAGAATTACAACTAGTTTATAAATGTTAATTGGAACGTAAAAGGAACAGTATAGCAGAATCTTTTAAAAAAAGTTTTTAAAAAGGTCTTTTAAAAGCACCGTCAAAAAAATCTTTAAAAACTGAGTGAAGGTGTCATATTGTTCTGAGCGAAAATTTGGAAACACCGTTTTTTCCTGCATCGTGAAGAGAAATGTTTATTTTCAATAACACGTGTGAACAAAATAATGCGTTTTTGAGGCTTTTAGAACTTCAGTATCATCTGTGTTGTCATTTGCGAACAAAGAAAAGTTTTCGTGGATGCAAAAAAGATTTGATATGTTCAGCTTTAGAAGAGTCGGTCTGTTCAGTACTTATACGTAAAGAAATGTCGATATGTTTGGTTATAGACGTAAGATGTTGTAAGTGTGCTCGCTTCCGCATTCAGGACCTCAAACGTGCAAGATTATCGATCCAAAAAGTTGTGCTGCAGAAAAATTTCAACCAGAGTTTATTTTAATTTTGCCTGGCCAACCAGTTATCCAAGTGCAGTTTTAAAAACTAAAATTGTATGCAAGTGCTGGATTTTTTTAATAATTCTCGAAAATAATTTCCTTAAGAAAATTAACATCCGTAATTACATTTTCGTTTTAATCTTTTTCTGTCATTTGAATATCTCGAAATTGATCTCTTCTGCAATTTTATTAAAAATCAACAAAGGTCATTTGAAAATCTTGGCCTATCTATATCATCACAATTTTAAAATTGTGCAAGTTAAGCTTTTAATAAAAATTTTGCGGAAAAGTTACATTTTTGCGGTGAAATTGATAAACATTTGCTTTTAACCTTCTGTCCGTGATCAGAAAATTTCTCAAAGATGTTAAATATATTTGAGTGGACTGTGTTAAAGCTGAAAAGAAGCATCTTCACCACCCGTTACTGAAAAAATTTCTTAGTTATTTTGCACAATTGAACTAATTCGAGTTACAACCCGAGTGATGAGTGAATTGAAAACTTGCAAGAATCTTGCAAGCTGATTCAAAACTTTGCAAGATTCTTGCAAGAAACTTGCAAGATGTCAATCCGGCTTAAAAATAAATCAGGGCACTATTATTTTAGAAAGCACCTTTGAAGCAAAGTTTTGTACAATAAACAAATCACAAAGGTGAAAACGATGGAAAAATTTTTAGTCCTGACTCAAAATCTTGCAGGAATCTTGCAAGTTTTTCAGTTCTGGAAAAACTTTCTGAGTACTGTTGGAAACCAAAACTGACTGAAAACCAAATGAATTGCTTTTTACAAGAATTTGAATTAGCATAACTGATTCTTGTTGATTTTTTGCCGAAATACTTTTCGAATGTGGAGTCTTGCAAAAATCTTGCATGTTTCTTGCAAGATTTCGTATTCAAATACGATTTTCCGACAAACAACAAGAAACTGATCCCTTCATGCAGCGCGATAACCCCCGCCCTTGTTCATGACCCCTTCGCGCATTAGTCTCAGCTATTTATGGTCATCAGAGAAAGCTAAAAAAGGCTCTTGCAAAAGCTAAGACAAGTTTACTGCATCCTTTCTCCGTTGCCCCCCCTTCCCCATCATTTGAATCGAAAAGCTAGCAAAATTTTTGCAAGCTTTTCTATTCATCTTGCAAGTAATCTTGCAAGATGAATTGAAAAGCTTGCGAGAATCTTGTAAATGAATCAATAAGCTTGCAAGCTTCTTGCAAGTGAATCGAAAAACCGGTATGCATTCACTTGCAAGATTGCCATGCAAGATTCTTGCAAGTTTTTTTCATCGACTACTAGGGAGGTTTCTGAAATGATGTTTTTCTTAAGTGTAAGAAGAAAAAAACTCGTGGATATATCACGAACATCTAATTGGATGTAAAAATTGTCATTTATAGACGGTAGCAATGTCGGGTAAAAAAGATAACAGGAATTCAAAGTGATTAAATTGAAGAGAAAGGTTTAATTAAGAGATTTTAATTTAAATGTTAGGTTGATATTCCCCAGAAGGCTATATTTTTTTATGTTTAGTCGTTACCGATCACTGTCCAAGTAAAAAAGTTCCAAGTTCAGAAAGGAGTCAAGTATATTTTTCTATTGTTCTTCATAACTTTTGAATTTTTTTATATTAGCCCATTGGTCGTATTTTAAAGGAACTTAGAGCAATAGTTCTCAAAGGGTTTTTTGTTGCAGAAAATTCGAAATTTGTCTATATTTGCATCAGCACCCCGAATCTATTATCCAAAGAGGCTCTAAGTTTGCACTGCAATAAATTTAAACCAAAAAATAAGGGATAACTTCAATTTCTCTGTATAACAAGATTTGAGCTCAAATGTTAAAAACTTAGTTATGATTAACTTAGAATATTCCGTTATCAGTAACGATGTGCCAGAAATATTTTTTATAAGTTTTGTGCTGATAGTTGACACCAACCCAATATGTTACTTCCCATCTGTGGTCTCTAAAAGAAACAAAGACTTTTTCTTCTAAAACACCTCCAAAACGGCCAAATTGAGTTTTAAGTTTAATATTATTTGCTTCAACGAAAAAAAATCATGCAGAAACTTTTCTATCATCTAAATTCGGTTCTGCGGAAACCTTCTTATCGTCTAAATTCTATCATCTGCCATTTGACTGGAACAATGATGCAGATTTTCAGTAGTTCGTTTTTAAAGATTCTAGTGTTCACTTCGCTTTGGCTGATGAAAAATAAATCATTTTTTGGATCTTTTCCGTTTGTGCCCCCCACTACGTTATGCGCCCCCCAGTTGCAGAGCACTTGCCATTACATAGTAAATCACTATGTACAAATATGGCACGTGCGTCTGGCGGGGGGGGGGGGGTGGTGGCGGTGCAAATAATATGCTCCCACTATGCTGGGGGGGGACAAACAGAAAAGATCCCATTTTTTAACAGTTTTAGGCTACTTGGGACAATAATTGGAAAGAACACACCACCAACCAATTAGATAGTGTGAAGTGTCTAATTGATTAAAGTATCTTGTGCACTTCTGTGGGTGGTGGTGGTGGGGGGGGGGGGGTGAGGTGAGGAATGGGGTAAGTGAAAAAGTGAAATTTGATTAACTCAAATCACATTTCCGTAACGAGCTGTTCAGTCCTTTGATCACACCATCACCACCGCCATAATCTTACATCTCTCCTTCATCCAATCACCTTTCATTCACCTTTCTTTGATTACCACAAACGGGTTCCAACACCATCAACACTTCTTTCAATTCATTCATCGCCCAGAATTTTGCCCTAAGTTTGACCCTTAGATTTAAAAGACTCCAAATTCTGGTGCTCTTGTTTTGTCGGCGAAATTTAATTTCATTAATTGTAGCCTTCGGGTACACCGTTCCTTCACTTTGCGAGTTCTTAAACAGGCCAGGAAATTATTTTGGGGAATGTTTTTTCATAGTGTTTGCAATTTTTGTGATCTTGTGCAACTTACACTCGACATGCTAAAATTATGCGCTGTAAATTTCAGTGTTTAACGTGCACTTTCTAACGTTAGTTCTCTCTATTTCCATATATGGGGACTATTAGTAACTATAAAAAAACAATAACTTAACTTTTTGGCTTTAATCAGACTTCGATTTTAATTAAATCGCTCTATTTTTTAATTTATATCCCTAATTTGACGTTAATTTGATCTGTAATTATTTTAATTTCGTTTCATTTAAATCACTCTATTTTCCATCTGTATTCGAATTTGGCCATTTACAATTAGTTGAAATATTCTTTTGGCTTTTTAGAGTACTTCTGCCCAAAATAAGAAACTGAAGAATGCTGATTGGCTTCACCTTGACCTTTTCTGGACTTCTTGGCTTTAACTAGCAGCAGCGGTTAAAAATATTGTCAATCAAAAAGATAACTTGGAAGGTTGATTTCAAACAGCCGCAAACTCCCAGCAACATTTATCTTCAGTTTTTCTTTGCATTCAAAGTCACTTTTAACTTAGTTCGGAAAAAATTCCTATTAATCGAAAAATTTCTATTGAACGAAATCGAATCAAAAGCATTTACTGTTAAACAAATCAATATTTCTGCGGATGCAATATGTTAAACTCTCTAGAGTTTAAGTAAACGACAGATGATTTAATTAAATTAATTTTTCTTCTGCTTTTGTAATTTCAATCGAAATAAGAACTAGACAAATTTAAAAAACGAAGTAAGCAGCATAAACAATTGAATGACTAATGGTTTTTGCTGGAAAATTTATTCACATCAGTCTAAAAACAAATATAGTTTCACAACAGTTATGAAAATTATCAATACCTACAAAAATCACAGCTGACAAAAAGATTTTTAATCAAGTCGGCGGAAAAAGGACTTATAATAAAGAAAGTGGTTTTGAATAGATTTGTAAAGAATCTTCCGTTCCTTAAAATTGTTCGACATGATCTAAGAATCTAAATATCCATTAGTGAAAACTTCGTCGATAATTGTGAAAGATATTTAGAAAATAACTAAAAAACTACAGGAACAGCATCAAACAAAGCTCAGAAAACAGAACAAAACTTTTTTGACCGTTAATTTTCAGCTTTTCAAGTTAATAAGGTTTTCCATCAGATTTTAATGTTATTGCTCGATAATGTTTAATTACAGAATTACTAAATTTTGTTTCTTGAAAAAACCAAAAACAAAAAAACATTTTACATTTTTTCGAAAATGTGTCATGCTTTCAGATAATTTGTTTTTTTTACCTCTTTATAGACACCACAAAAAAAATTAGTTTAAACTTGTATGAGAACTCTTTGAAATCATCAGCTCAGTTTGAAAACTTCTTCAAATATCAATTTTGAGAAAAACATGGTCTAATCTTCGACTGATTTGAAAAAAGCTACAAGCAGCTCAATGAAAGGAAACTTCAATTATCACGCTAAGAATCATGATTTTCCGAATGGAAGTTGAGATGCATCATCAAAATCATGTTAGGCAAAGTTGTCAGGGTACCTAGTGAAAAATTGTGATAAGATTTTTTTAAGTCAGCTAATTTCTTTAAACAGACAATAGAATCTTGCAAGTTTGCGCATATCTTAAACCCAATCTATCTCAACAAGATCCAATTAAATGTTTTACGGTTCTTTTCACGTAGAAATTCATTGATAGTACTATTTGGACTAAATTTTAAAGATCAGCCATATTTGAAAAAAATAGAATAAAAAGTTTTAGTCCGAAAATTGAAGGTTTTTTACGTCTAGATTAAAATGAAAATCATGGCTTTTGCTATTGAAAAATACACAAAAGTACTTACAATTGTGTTTGTTTTACTTCATTAAACAATGATGAACAGAAAAAATAAATCAACAAAAAATAGACCTATCGGGCTGGAACGTTGGGAAGATTAGGAGAAGTTAAAATACAAAGAACCCAGCCGCGGGCTTCTGTTAGAGAAGGGAAATTAAAAAGTTAGTTTGTGACCAATCTTTTGCTATCATCAGCTAACTTCTAGTGTTAATTTTTACTTAGAAAACTTTGATAGAAAAAAAGAATTGAATTACAGAAAATACTGGATCAACCCTTCTTAATGTTTAATATTATAATTGCAGTCTCTCAAGAAAACAATCATGTTCTGCTGTTGAGTCACTCTTTAAACTTTTTTAGGTTATTTTGACGGAGACTGTTTTGTCTAATTTGTGGGACTCTTTCGTCTGGGACTATTTTGTCTGGGTCTAGTTTGCAATTTAGGACTATTTTGTTTGGGATTCTGTTGTCTAGGACTGTTTTGTCTGGACACGGAAACAATACACTATTAAGTTATTAAATGTGTCTTAGTAGGTTATTGAATTATTAACATGACAGTTTTGAATCAGAAACTGGATGGAAAATGTCTTAATTTCTGATTAATAAATTATTCGCTGTACGTCACCAAGTCAATTTCAACAGAATTGTGAGAAAAGTTTGACAGTTGATAATCAAACATTATCCTTTTCCTATGCTTGGCTGCCTTCTTTTCGAGATATTTTTGAAATCATGGATTCACTAAGCAAATAAGATTCAAAAATTTATGGAAATTTACAGTATTGATTTTGAATGGAAGTCACATGAATTAATCTAAGCACATTGCTTTATTTTTTTCATTCAAAAGCAAAACGAGAGAGAGAAATAAAAAATAGTGTAGTAATAAATATATGCTTCCAAAAAGATGAGCAAGAATTGATTTGTATCAAATTTTGCTCTTGGAATTTTAAGTAAGAAATAGGAAAAATCAATTATTATACCATCCTTCATAAATTGACTTTTGTTGCTCTTAAATGTCTAGCCGACGTCTCTTTTGGCAGATTTATGACACCAAAACTCATATTTTTGGTCAGTTTTATATTAAAGATTTAAGCACTTGAAATATGAATTGAAATTGACAGAGACGATTTTGGATTTAAAACCGTTCAATAAAAGTGGAAAGAGAATGTGTTTGTATTCGAGGTTTTTGACCAATTTTCTTCTCTTTTTTAAACTATTCACGCCTGAACTTCGACTATTTTCGTATATTTTCCAAGGATCTTTTCCGTTATTGCCCCCCCCCCAAAAAAAAATTATGTTTTTCGTTGTTATTGATTTTATACATTTTTTATTGGGGGGGGGGGGGGGGGGGGTAACGGAAAAGCTACCTTACCTAACTTACCATTTTTCCAAAATTAATAAGCAAACTAGTAAGTTTGAATTTATGAAATTGAATTTGCTATGATCATAATACTGTCCGGGGTAAAAACATAATGGCGACATTAATATTCAGCGCTGAGAATATCTCGAAAGTTCACTAATTTTACTAAAAATGTTTCATTTTCCCCTTGTAGATGAGGCGATCTGTAATAGGACATGTCAACTGCAATATCAAGTTTTATTTTGATTGAAAAACATATCAGAGTCTGAATCAAAAATGTTTCAGGCTATGATCAGAGCCTGAATCAGTGTCCGATTCATAGAATATCTGAACCAAATCTGACATGAACGGACTCTGAATCAGTACTGATTAGTTTCTGAAAAACATACTGATTCAGTACTGAATTGCTCTGAAAGTTAGGTACAGGTAGTCCCACCTCTTAATAGTTAATAGCAACTATTCTCAGGGGAAAAATTCGCGTTATTCTTTATTGAAAAATTTTTTTTACAGGAGCAAAAATAGTTCACTCCCATTTATGTTTAGTGATTATTCGTCCAATTGATACCGACTTGAATTGAATATTTAGAGTAGCTTGAAGTTATTCCTCTCTTTATAGGGAGATATTTCTTCCAACATATCAAACAAATGTCTTCAGGTTGTTCCCTATTTTCCTATTTTCCCCCTTTTCTCTATTTCGAAAAATCAATCCTATATTTTGTGACCTTTATTTCAGAGAGCAGCTCAGCAACCGCACAAAATGAACGACTAACTTCATAGCTACTTCATTAACGAACAAAATTTGACTTTACAGCAAAGATAAAAACGAGTTTACGTCAAAGCAAAAAAAATTTGATATAATCAGTTAGTAAATCAATAATATCACAGCGAATTATAACTTCAAAAAACTGCCAATTTTTACATCTTATGAAATAAAAGCGAACCATAACAGAAGAAATAAACAAATTATTTACTCCGCCGTTTTAAGTTATCACAATCTTCCTTCTGAAGTTTATAACAGCGAGTTATAAAAGTGGAACTACGATTCAAAATACAAAAGTTAAGGTCGATTTTGTTCAGAAAATTTTGACATAATTGAAAGTTCGTCAAACCATGAAGCTACTGAAAAACAATAAAATGACTTACAAAAAATTGGAGAGAAGTTTGCATAGTCGGCAATATTTGCATATTTTAGCGTCAATTTTCTCTATTTCCGTTTTGTTGACAGTAGCTTTGATATTGACGTTTTTTCCCGAAAATTTGCAACAACTTGTGAAGCAATTTTCAACAAATTGGCGACGATCGCTAGGAAATAGCGAAGCTCGAAGCAACTTTTACGAACGGGTTTCACGAGCTGAGACTGATCCGAAAAAATGCTCAAAATTATTACGACAACTCGGCTCCGAAACCGACAGTGAAAAATTATCCTTTTATGGAAACACGAACTACTGCAAACGTCTGGAATTTCTATTGGACAATTGTGTATCAAGTGACCAATCACATCGCAACTTATTCAACCAATCAGATTTGTTTTCCGCAGCTCTCAGCCAATCAAAACAGCCACAGAGTGCTAACCTGTTGTTCATTACTTTCGACGGTTTAGACATCACTCAAGCTAACTTTAAGGAAACTTTTACTAGTAAATTACTTTCCTATTTCACTTCAGCAGTTCAGAAACAGAATTTATTTAATAAAACTATTTCACACACACCCGCCTACTCTTGTCAAGCTCTCATATCTGCGATAAATTTGGAAACCGACCAATCAAAATTAGTCGTTTACGGGCCGAAATCGTTCGGAATTCATCGCGTTTTATCAACAAAACGACCAAATTTTTACGTATTTTGGTTAAAACATCCTTTTATTATCGTTTATCAGAATTACCTAGACATGTACCGGGCACTATCGTTGGGAATAAATGAGTTTGGAGATGGAAGAAGTAATAAAAGTTCGGAAAAGGTGGACGCAATTGGAAGTGATTCTGAGCAGGGAGGGTTTTCCCCACCGGCTGGGGTCGGCAGCAATAATAGCCCGGTTGGAGATGCCTTGAAAATGTCGATAATTACGTCAAGGGGGAGTTTTAATGACTTCTTGCTGCTAATTAAAAGAGATCAAGTCTGTACGTTCAACAATCCCAACGTCAGATCCATGATTAATTGGAATTTCAGCCGGGAAAAGCCGACCTCAAATTCCCAAGTTGGGACCAAATTACGGCCACCAGTGTCAGGGGTGCTGGGAAATTCCACCCCCAGTGAAAAAATTAGTTATACTTGGAACTACGGCAGTGCCCCCATAGAAAATAAAACTGGTAGTGGGGGTATTATGTTCAGAGCCAACTTCAGCAGCAATTTTAGCAGAAGTTTGAACGCTTATTTTCACAACAAAAGTGGCCAAAATAACACAGAGGGCGAATTGGGCAAAAGTACATGCTGCGAATATGATTATCAAACTAACGGCGGTCACAGTCATTATGGTAATGAAAAACGAGCAAATTTAAATTCATTCACCAATAGCGAAAAGAACTATGACAAAATTTGCCCGCCCGGGAAAAAAATTGGGATTGATAGAACCCATTACAAAACTGCAGTGGAAAACTTTGAAAAGTATGTGGCATTTTTGGGAAGTTCTGAAAATGATGAATTGCATTTAAAATCCACTCATCTTTTGTGCGCAATTTTGAACTTAAACCCTAATTGCTTCGGAGCGAGCCGGCACTTACGATCTACCTTTGCGGGCGCGTCAAGTGCCACATTCCCTGATAAAAACTCTGGAAGCAAAATTAATCTCGACTCAAAAATGGAAACGGACTCCAAATCAGAGCCAAATAGTCACGTTGAGGAGTTTTTGACTACATTATCAGCAGAAAGTATCGAATTTTTAACAGAAATGAATAGATGGGATTTGGAATTTTTTGATTACGCTCAGACAAAGTTGCGGGATCAATTTCACAGTCCATTAGCGAACGGCGGACTTTCGCCAATTTTGGGACATAAATTTATAATGGCTTCTAACCAGGAACTTCAATTACAGCAAACTTCAAGGCCAAATTAGAGAGTTTTCTAGACCGTCAGTAATTTGTGCTGCTATTTTTGTATTCACTAAATTTTAAGTAATCTCGTTAGAAATGACCCCACCCCTCCCAACTACGCTACCCTACATACACCTCCCTCCCGCCAGACCAAATAATTCATTAAAACTTTTAAAATTTAAAGAAAAACTTGATGTTATCTCTACTGTTTAATGAGCACTGGGAAGGACGGGGGGGGGGGGGGGGTTGTCATTCTGGATCGACTACGTTGGGTCATTTTTGTGGCCGTACTTCGAATCATAAACCCTCGGGTTTTCGGCTCAAAAAATAAAAATGGATATAAAGACTAGTTTGATATTTGGATCTGAGGGTTCTAAATTCGCAACAGATTATACAATGACAGTTTAAATAGATTTGTAAATTAATTTCTTTGATTATTTTTCTGTCAAATTAAATTAATGAAGTAATTCTTTTGCACAGGTTGAGCAGATGAGAAGGAAAAACAAGACTTTCAATCTTCTGATCGGAGAAGAAGTCTTTGAAATTATTTAAAATATTTGAAAAATAAATTAAACCGAAACTCTTCACTTAATTTTCAAAAATTCCTTGCTAAATCTTGTTTCAAAAACTTCATTTTCAAACGTTTAAAATTTCAAGGGTTCAAATCAAGGGATGCTTTGAAGACGACTGTTTCTCGAAGTTTAATAGATAATGGAATTTAACTTTTTTTAAAATAAACCAATATGTCTAAAATCGGAACAGATTTTAGACATATTGGTTTTAAAATTAACTTTATTTATTAATTATAATTATTATTATTTATAATTACTTCATTTTTAAAATTAACATATTGGTTTTAAAATTAACTTATTTTAAAATTAATTTTTTAAAATAAACCAACATGTCTATCATTGTACAAATGTTTATGTGAGAAATATAAGTTGAACTGTTATAGATGGTGATGATAAAAGTCAGGTATGTTAGCTTTAAAAAAAACAATCGGCTATTTTAGACCTGTGTGCTTCTCATGTGAGGTCCAAAATTGTAAGTATGTTATTTTTCAAACTCTCGCATCCAAGTAAATGGGAGAAAAAATGTAGAGAAAAACTTATTTACCATTTTCAAAAGTTACAGCTTGTTATTTACACTTAAAGTTGCTGCAATTGAATACGAATGGGTTCATAGGAAGTCCATTAAAATATCAGCGTTTTATTCAAGCGCAAATACGTGCAAAACCTAAATGTCATTTCAATCTAGCAATCCCATATATCCAATATCTATCGCACATGTAATTAACTGAAAGAGTAACTAAACTCAAGCGAGTAAAATCTTAATAAGGTTACAAATTGAAATTTTTCCCAGAAGATTTCATGCAAACTGGAAAAAAAATAATTATCGGCGTTGTTTTCGGAAACATAGAAATAACTTTTCTGCTAAACTGACAAGTTTTGTAACCAAGAAACTTATAATATGGCAAAACAGTTTACCTAATGTTAAGTTTTTTTTATATATTTTTCATTTGTTTAACTGATAAGTATCAAAAAAAACTTTGTGCTGGAATTTTAACACTGATTTTTTGGGGTGTAAACGTTTTAGGCGTTGTTATATAGGAGTTCACTCCGTGATTTGAGTCTCAAAGAACAGGGTAATGAATTTACGTTTTGTGACGAAAAAAGAAGTAAAATTACAAGTTATCTGACCAAACAGACAAAATGGAAGAAAAACAATAGTCTAGAGAGCGTAGAAAAATCCAGGTCACAATATGGAAAATGGCTTCCAGAAACATTTATGATCCAGGTTTAGACATCGTCTTACGAAAAGACGGATTTTTTCCGTTTCTCTCCCCTCCCTCCCAACTACGTTATGCGCCCACAGTTACAGAGCAGTTGCCATTACGTTGTAAATCAGTATTTTAAAAAATAAGTACGTGTGTCTGTGCGGTGCAAAAAAATATGAGGCAACAAAACTGGGAGAGGGGTACAAAGGAAATAGATCGTAAAAGACTTTATAACCTGTACCATATTACCAGAGACGATCAGGCCTGATTCAAAAAAAAAACAGAGAAGGCCCCAGACTGATTCAGAGTCTGATCAGGTCAAATACAAGGCTGCTAGGAGAGCACACCAGAGCCAGAGCCAAATTATGAAGTTTCCATTGACTGAAAAAAATCAAGTCGGGTCTCTCTGCCCAGAGTAAGGCCCAATCTTGCGTCATCCTGTAAAGAGCAGACCCAAGACCTGGTGACCCCTTGT